>NW_015505363.1:65045-72377 GCF_001515645.1 Sinocyclocheilus grahami
GTCTTAACCGTGGCTTGTGTACTGCAAACACATACCAGCTTCATCACTGTGTCTGTCACGCGACTCTGTTCCCCTTTCGGGCTTGAACTGATGGTAAAACTAATGACATTATTTACTGTCTTTACATTAATTTTGAAGATGAAGCTCGCCATTATGGTAAAGGGGCGTTACTTTTCCAAAGAGTGCTTGCAGTGTTCAGCCAATCACAATGCACTGGGTCAGCTGGCCAATCAGAGCAGACTGCGCTTGTCGGAAGGAGGGACTTTGTAGAAAACTAAGCGTTTGAGAGAGGCATAGAGAACCTACAATAATGTACAGTATTTGAAAAATAATGTGCTTTTTTAACATTAAAACATGTCAACATTTTCTGTTACACAAAATAATTATCTTTATAAAAGCATCATATGACCCCTTTAATACCGCGTGGTTTATATACATGTTGCTGCTGATTGGGTTGACATGTTTGACACACCCACCAAACAATAAAAAACGCATCTCAAACCCCGTTGCACACCGTTTCCAGGAAGCATGTCGTTCAAACCGGAAACCGTAGCTAAACGGTGCACAACGGTTTGAGCTTGAACTTGCCCCAGTTTAAAGCGAAATATGACTCCAGTCGTAACATACTTCCAGGACTGTAAGATTATAGTCATATCAATGCCATTCTCCAGTGTGACAGTTGTAATTCCCCCCCCCCCCAAAAAAAACGACCATTAAGCAGGATGCAGACACTAAAAAGTCTTTTGAAAAGGTGTGTGTACATACAGCGCTGGAGAAAACATGTGTATAGTTTACAATGCAGTCATGCCACACAAAATCATCATTCTATTCTGTTAATAAAGTTACATCTTGTAGTTGGATTAGAAAGGGAAGTGCTGCACAATAAACGCATAGATTTTAATAAGCTGTACATGCAATGCATAATGCTGGAAATATTGACTTATATAAGATTATAACACGTGGCAAAAGGTAATGCATAAAAACAACTGTTTAAAAAGTGAAATATCACAAAACGCTTACAAGTTGCAGGGGCTGATGCTGCGCCACTTCACGCTGCCCAGATGTTCACACACAGTCATGTAACGAGCAAAGGGGAGTCTCTAGCCGAGTTCTAACTCCACCCACAAGCGACGTACATCCAATCAGAGACAGATGAAATACATACTCGTGTCAGTGATTGGTCAACCGAGACCTGAAGCCATGAGCGCCTGATGAGCTCAGCCCATGCATCCTGCTGTCTTCGTCAAGAGCGTCCATCTGCACCACATTTACGCATTTACATTGGAGCGTTAGAAATGAAAAACGCATGATCAATTGCAATTCGCCAGTATAGAACACGGAATGTATTAATTGGAAGGAAAATATCAACCTTTTCATAAACACACGTAAAACCTTTACTTAGTCCACTGGCAAATTTGTAGATAAAACATCTCACTTATTATTAAAAGCTAATAATCAGTGTATAATTGCCATCAAAAACATAAAAGAAATAGCATCTTATAAAGAAACGTATTATTACATTTATTATTGATGCATTATGCATTTATTTAAAATGTATTTTAGTATTGAAAAACCAGTTTGACTCCTTGTGTGTTTATTCTTACTAAATTTAAATACGTTGAAAAATACTTTTTTCACAGGTGTGTGGCTTTCCTAATCAAGTCCAATCAGTATAATCAAACACAGCTGGACTCAAATGAAGGTGTAGAACCATCTCAAGGATGATCAGAAGAAATGGACAGCCCCTGAGTTAAATATATGAGTGTCACAGCAAAGGGTCTGAATACTTAGGACCATGTGATATTTCAGTTTTTCTTTTTTAATAAATCTGCAAAAATGTCAACAATTCTGTGTTTTTCTGTCAATATGGGGTGCTGTGTGTACATTAATGAGGAAAAAAAATAACTTAAATGATTTTAGCAAATGGCTGCAATATAACAAAGAGTGGAAAATTTAAGGGGGTCTGAATACTTTCCGTACCCACTGTATATATACATACATAATTTAATTTAATTTATGATACATATGGGTATGATACATTTAATTTATGATACATACGAGTTAGTTACTAAAATTGTTGTAAGAATGTTGAAAACTGATGATACTGTATTTGTGGTCCTTCACAAATCTTTCATATACATCAGTGGGTACGGCTGTGCGGACCATTTCTACGAGTCAGACACCCTGCTCCATTGTTTCCAGGTTCTGAAGTCGCTCTTGGAATCTCCTTTGACCCAAGACATCATCTGTGATGTGGGAATGTAGGTGGTATTGTTTAAAACATTAGGAAATAGAAAAAAAATTGCCTGTTATGCATCACAATGTTCGATACAGCTGCAGAGTCATTTTCTTGAACAAGTAAGATATTACTAGAGTACAGCATTATAAAGCATTTGTATTACTGCTTAATAATCAGATAATTACAATAATGCAAAAATATGTATAATAATATCTAATAATATGTCTATTTTTATATTTGACAGAAAGATACTGTTAATTCGTCCTAAAATGATTTTGGCTAATTATGGCAACAACAGGGAATTTTCCATGATGTATTGGTTAAATCTTGGGGTCATTTGCCTAGCAAAGTCTTTAATAGTCAGTGATAAATGATAGATCACATATGAAATAAATTGCGTTGCTGATATGTTGAGGAGTACTTTTTACCCAGAATGATACAAGATCTGACAGGGCAGGTAAAATAATATTATCTTGTAATATCTAATTATAAAGCACAATTATTAGTGGTATGTAATTATTACTTCAGAGGGTAGTCCGGACTGCTGAGCGAATCATTGGTACAACCCTCCCTTCTCTCCAAGAACTGTACTCGTCCAGGGTGAGCAAAAGGGCTGGCAGAATCACTCTGGACCCCTCACATCCAGCACACTCCCTCTTTGAACTGTTGCCATCTGGTCGACGCTACAGAGCTCTGAGCACCAGAACGACCAGACACAGGAACAGTTTCTTCCCTCAGGCCATCCATCTCATGAACACTTGACAATAACTGTGGAACACACACTATTTATTCACTCATACACTTATTTATCTAACACACACACTCAGTCTACATTTCAATTTGCACATAATATACCTGTACATACAACTGTCTATTGCTATATACCTGTACATACAATTGTCGATTTGTATATTTTTATTCCTTAGTTACTTGTTCTATTTTTCTATTTTTTATTATCTGTGTTTTTGTTCTGTCACTGTCATTCTGTTACACTGTGGAGCTTCTGTCATGAAAACAAATTCCTCGTATGTGTAAACATACCTGGCAATAAAAACTCATTCTGATTCTGATTCTGATTAATAATGGTTTGGTTTGGTGCTCATGAAACCAGCTCATATTCACACACACACAAAAAAACCCCCGAATATTTTTGTGGAAACCGTGATACACAGCCATTCAAAAGTTTGGTATAAGTAAGATAAAAAACAAAAACAAAAGGAATTAAACAAATGAATACTTCTGTTCAGAAAGGATGCATTAAATTGATCAAAAGTAAAGACATTTATAATGTTAGAAAAGTGTTCTATTTCTTTTGAATATCTGTTCGTGAAAGAATCCTGACAGAGAAAGAATCCAGAAATATTTAGCAGCAAAATCTGTTTTCAACATTGATAATAATAAGAACCATTATTAATAATTAAGTATCAAAAATACTCTTAATTATTCTTATTCTATATATGTATATTTGCAACGGCACATTATTTGACATAAATAATAAGCTCAGCTGTCCTCATTGATAGACCACAGTGCCGTTTGGAGATGGGGTGCTGTCCTCCAAGGACACCTGCATAGGGAGTGAGATTTGTGCTGAGCTGTGGAACCCCAGGAGGTAATGCTCTGCAAACAATAATCTCATCAATACTGTATGAATGTCAAATTATTGTTTTTTTTAACGAATTCTTACTAGGCTGTTCCTTTAATCCTTTCCTAATCTCCTGCAGAGAACATTTAGACATTTAGACATTTATGTTATGCTATAATCTGGTGAAATAAAACATGGATGTAGTTCCATAATTGCTTTTCTTTGAAAAATGTAACTAACTTTTACTTCTCTCTTTAGTCCACATGTTGACATGGGTTTAGATGGTATTGAGATCTTTACCAATTCCTCTGCAAGTTACCATGAGCTACGTAAAGGCTGACCACAGGGTGAACTTGGTCAAATCTGCCACCACTAAGGTAAATAGATTATAGTAATATTTCTGAATGACTTAAATCATGTTAAAATAGAAAACCGTTATTTTAAATTGTTATAACATTTTACAATATCACTGTTAGCACTGTATTTATGATCAAATAAATAGGCTACAGCCTTGGTGAGAATAAGATACTTTTTCAAAAACATCTTTCAACAACTTCTTTCAAAATCTTAATTATTCCAAACATTTTACAGTACATATTAATGAATCCAATTATAAGTGGCCTTTGTAAAGATAGTGTTGACAATGAGCCTTATATTTAGAATATGTTTGTTTCAGAGTGGAGGGATCTATCTATTTGCCAATCAGAAGGGCTGTGCTACAGTCTGTACTATGACGGGTGTGCTGTGATTGCCATCAATGGAGATATTGTTGCCAGAGGAACGCAGTTCTCACTTGAGGATGTAGTATGTGTCAGTTCACACTTATTTGAATAATGAAACTCACCCCAGTGACTGTGATTAACATGCTGAATATTTCAGTTTGAGCAATCAGATTTCTTCTGACTTGCAGGAGGTTGTCACAGCCACTCTTGATCTGGAAGATGTTCGCAGCTATCGAGGAGAGAGGTGTCACCCACACATGGTGAGCAACATTAAAAGACACCAGTGTTTAAAGTGACAAAACATGCTTTAAATATGTTTCTTACTGCACAGGAATATGAGCACAAACCTTATCAGAGGATCCAAACGGACTTCACTCTGTCTGACTGTGATGACAGGTGTCTGCCCACGCACCAGCCTGTTGAGTGGATTTTCCACACGCCAGAAGAAGAGATCAGGTAACTTTAATGGGGGGAAAAAATGTCACTTACACATAACCTAGATGTATACATTTAAAGGCATAGTTCACCCAAAAATACAAATTTGCTGACAAGGTACTCTCCCTCAGGACATCCAAGATGTAGATGAGTTTGTTTCTTCATTGGAACAGATTTGGAGAAATTTAGCATTACATCACTTGCTCAGCAATGGGTCCTCTGCAGTGAATGGGTGCCGTCAGAATGAGAGTCCAAACAGCTGATAAAAACGTCACAATAATCCACAAGTAATCCACACCACTACAGTCCATCGGTTAATATCTTGTGAAGTGAAAAGCTGCATGTTTGTAAGAAACCAATCCACAATTAAGGCGTTTTAACTTTCAACCATTTTAACTTTAAAGTCGGCATGAAATCAAAATTGACTTTATTTACTTTACTAGCGCACATTGCTAGTCTTGATGTGAACAATTAATCTGTGCAAGTTAATCCGCTGAAAAAAGGGTTTGTCTTGGTAATCTTTAATCAAAATCGGAACATTTGCTTCCGCTCTGGAATGGCAGTCCTTCTCTGATGATGTCAGTTTGACGGCTTGGGCAGAATATCCTTAAACACACCCCTCCAACCGTTAGATTGCTATGAGTGAGAGACAGAGAGGATGAGCGCCAAAATAAAACCATGCCCTCTATTCAATATTCCGTTTCAGCTGGAAATGCGTCATTACACTGAAATAAAGTCGGCAGCAACTTCCGGTTCACGCAGACTTTAAACTGATTTCATGATAACACTTCCTCCAATTAAAAAAGTCTGTTCCAATTAAAAAAAGCAGTTTGGACTCTCATTCTGACGGCACCCATTCACTGCAGAGGATCATGATGTAATGCTAAATTTCTCCAAATCTGTTCAGATGAAGAATCAAGCTCATCTTCAATGCCCCGAGGGTGAGTAACATTTTCAGAAATTTTACTTTCATTTAAAAACTTTAGTAAATGTACACACATATTGGGGTACAAATGATGAAGACCACACTGAAAATCACATGTTTATTTTGGGTGTTCTTTCAGTCTTGGTCCTGCCTGTTGGTTATGGGACTACTTGAGGAGGAGTGGACAGGTGTGTTTGTTTAAATTCTATTTTGCATGTAAATATCAGTGTTTATATTGTGCTGAATTTATGCAATTTAATAAAACTTGGTGCTTGTTTTCTTACCAGTCTTATTAGCTAATATCTTTATTTGCATGTTATTGCTTATGGTCATGAATGTGAAGATATAGGACATCTTTAGCTAATGAGATTTGTGTGTTTTGTTGTTTTCAGGCTGGCTTCCTTCTTCCCCTTAGTGGTGGTGTGGACAGTTCATCCACTGCCTGCATTGTGTACTCCATGTGTGTGCAAATCTGCCAAGCTGTCAAAGATGGGGACTCTCATTCTGACGGCACCCATTCACTGCAGAGGATCATGATGTAATGCTAAATTTCTCCAAATCTGTTCAGATGAAGAATCAAGCTCATCTTCAATGCCCCGAGGGTGAGTAACATTTTCAGAAATTTTACTTTCATTTAAAAACTTTAGTAAATGTACACACATATTGGGGTACAAATGATGAAGACCACACTGAAAATCACATGTTTATTTTGGGTGTTCTTTCAGTCTTGGTCCTGCCTGTTGGTTATGGGACTACTTGAGGAGGAGTGGACAGGTGTGTTTGTTTAAATTCTATTTTGCATGTAAATATCAGTGTTTATATTGTGCTGAATTTATGCAATTTAATAAAACTTGGTGCTTGTTTTCTTACCAGTCTTATTAGCTAATATCTTTATTTGCATGTTATCTCTTTCTTGTCTTGGTCCTGCCTGTTGGTTATGGGACTACTTGAGGAGGAGTGGACAGGTGTGTTTGTTTAAATTCTATCTTGCATGTAAATATCAGTGTTTATATTGTGCTGAATTTATGCAATTTAATAAAACTTGGTGCTTGTTTTCTTACCAGTCTTATTAGCTAATATCTTTATTTGCATGTTATTGCTTATGGTCATGAATGTGAAGATATAGGACATCTTTAGCTAATGAGATTTGTGTGTTTTGTTGTTTTCAGGCTGGCTTCCTTCTTCCCCTTAGTGGTGGTGTGGACAGTTCATCCACTGCCTGCATTGTGTACTCCATGTGTGTGCAAATCTGCCAAGCTGTCAAAGATGGCAGTAAGTCCAAAACACACACACACACACACACACACACACACTCACTCACTCACTCACTCACTCACAGACACACACACACACACACACAACACATGTCTGGTCAGCTATCCTTGTGGGGACTCTCCGTAGGCATAATGGTTTTTATACTGTACAGACC
>NW_015505363.1:72422-75661 GCF_001515645.1 Sinocyclocheilus grahami
CACACACACACACACACACACACACACACACACACACACACACACCAGCTCTTCAGAACATAAGAACCAGCTAATTGAAAGCTTATCCTCTAAACATGTTTCCCATTCTTCTCAGATTCTCAGGTGCTGGAGGATGTGCAGCGGGTGGTCAACAATTCGTCCTACAGGCCTGAGGACCCACGTGAGCTGTGTGGACACCTCTTTACCACATGCTACATGGCTAGTGAAAACTCATCTGAGGACACCTGCAACAGAGCTAAAGATCTTGCTGCACAGATCGGCAGGTCAGTGGATGACATGGTATCTAGTCAAAAGTCAATTAAGACTTGTTTAATTTTTTTTAAGTCTCTAGTGCTCACCAAGTCTGTATTTATTTGATGGAAATTACAGTAAAAAGAGTAATATTGTGAAATGTTATTGCAGTTCAAAAGAGTTGTTTTTTATTTTAATATATTTTTTAAATGTAATTTATTTCTGTGATGGCAAAACTGATTTTTCAGCATCATTACTCTAGTCTTCAGTGTCACATGTTCCTTCAGAAATAATTCTGATTTGGTGCTCAAGACACGTTTCTTCTTATTATTAGTGCTGAAAACAGTTTTGCTGCTTAATATTATTGTGGAAACTGTTATATACTACCATTCAAAAAATTTGGATTAAAAAATGAAATGAATACTTCTATTCAGCAAGGATGCATTAAACGTGACATTAAAGACGTTTATAATATTACAAAAGATTTCTATTTCAAATAAATGTTGTTGTTTTGAACTGTTCATCAAAGAATCCTGTAAAAGATTTATCAACGTTTCCATAAAAATATTCAGCAGCAAAAACTGTATACAACATCGATTATAATAAGAACCATTATTAATAATTGAGCACTAATAATTGATAATTGAGCACCAAATCAGCATATTAGAATGATTTCTGAATGAGCATGTGACTCTGAAGACTGGAGTAATGGCTGCTGAAAATTCAGTTTTGCCAACACATTAATAATAATAATATAATTATTCCAATTATAAATTCATTGTAATAATATTTCACAGTATTACTGTATTATTTTATTATTATAAAAAGTAATATATTTATATAAAAAAAACTAACATTTTAAATCAAGATCTTTATCTGTTCTCCGCTCAGCAATCACCTAAATATCAATATTGACATGGCAGTAAAAGGCATGCTGGGAATTTTCTCTATGGTCACAGGGAAGTGGCCTCAGTTCCGTGCTAATGGAGGAAGTGTCAGAGAGAACCTGGCACTGCAGAACGTCCAGGTACTGCACCCATCATAGACACTGATGCTATGAATAAATGTATGAATTTGTATTAGTGACTTGTAGCATATTTTTCTGCAAAGAATACATAGTTAAGTTTTTCAGCAAAAATACTTTGGTTGACCACCGTTACAAGACGGTTGACCCTGAGTGGTCAGCTAAATATCTACAGTGGATCTAAAATATTAATAATTAATCATAATTAGTTATGGTTAATTATTCATATTTCCCCATGAGCTGATTCGCTACAACCGTTAGAGTCTCAGAAATACTAATAATTTGGAAAGCTGCATTACTCAATAACATTCCATGAATGTGCAATACTAAGATTGTTACATGCCATTTTGATATGACTTAGATGTTGATCATTTGTTTTATATGGCTCTTATATGATTCATGACATCACAAAAGCGTGGGCTTGACTAAGCAGTTTCTGTCGAAGTGATGCTAATTTGCGGACTTTTTTAATATGCAATTTGCTTGCACTGTAACACAACCACCACGATTTTCACAGAAAAATATTGCAGTTAGTCACCCCAAGCGTCAAACGACCTGCAAATTAGCTGAGTTTGGGTTCTACTTTTTGTTACATCCCTATTTTTTTTAAACATAACTAACATAGTAACATTATGCAACTCATTCCGGGAAATAGCTTGCGCTTTAGATTGGCAAAGTAATGCTTGATTAGAACCTATCTAAGACAATTAGATATACTGTACATGATGTCACAGCTTTGAAAGTGGTATAATGTGCTCTTAAAAGTAATGTAACACTTAAAAGTTTGCAAAGAAGTAAATAGCAGTTTGACTGCTATGATAATGTGAAGTCACACAAGATGGAGACCCTAGTCATATCAGTAGCCTAGAAAAAGTATAAACCAGTATAAGCAATTCTAAATATGTGGGGAAACATTTTCAGTTCAATTCAAATTTATTTGAATAGTGCTTTTCACAACAAATACCATAATTGTTCCTTAACAGCATTATTGCACTAAGACAGTGGTGAGCAGAAAATAGGGGCAAATAAAAAAATGTATCCTCAAATTATATGTGCATATTTTTATTTTATTTCATTTTGTCAAAAACTAGGCCCATCAAAAGAATCAAACAATCATGATTAGGCTCGTGATTTTCAACTGGTCTTTATAAAGCAAAATTAAATGGTAATAATATCAAATTTTGTAAATGTATTAAAAATTGTCGCATTAATTATTTAATATGTAATTTTTTTATATTTAATTTTTTTTCACAACATTTTTTACGGACCTATATTGTAGTATATGTGCTAACACAGGTTTTAAATTGTTAACATTCAGTAACTACATTAGTTAACATGAATAACAATTAACTAAAATTAGTTGCCAACCACTTGATTGGCTCTATCTCTCTCTCCTCTCCACCTGTAGCTGGTGTGTGGTGAGCGCACTGGCGCCGCTGTACTGTGGCTGCCGTCGGATCATCCAGGTGGATGCTGTACACTGGTGGTGGTTGAGGAGAGACCCCCACCACATGATTGTAAAAGTGCTTATGCACGTGTCTCTGTGCCCCCCTCCCACAGGCCTAAACTTTACAGTACTCATATTGCCTGATACTTTTAAAAGCAGTAAATACTAATATTTGACCACCATTATTTTATGACCAGTAGGGTAACTTTGTCCCATGCTTTGTGCAAATTAAATTTTTGGGGGTTTTGCAGGTGGCTACTAAAGTGAAACATTTCTTTAGGATGTACTCAATCAACAGACATAAGATGACAACAGTAACACCCTCTTATCATGCTGAAAACTACAGTCCTGATGACAACCTCTTTGACCTCCGTCCTTTCCTTTACAACACACAGTGGGCCTGGCAATTCCGCTGCATCGACAATGAGGTCAGCAGTTCTACAGAATTATGTGATTTCACTGGGATGTATAATACAAGCTTTAATATTGAAACTTTACACAAATATAAATGTATAT
>NW_015505363.1:76768-80257 GCF_001515645.1 Sinocyclocheilus grahami
TATATATATATATATATATATATATATATATATATATATATAGGGGTTAAATTGGGATTTGTTATGTGGGGGGGGGACTCTGGTATATATATATATACAGTATATATACAGGTATATGTATATGTGTGTGTGTTTTGTTTTTTTGCAAATATGATTTATTTTGAAGCAATATTCTCATCAGTTTTCTATCAGCTGTTACATATAAATCTGCGTGTTTTTGATATTTTATCCAAGGGCATTTTTTTTTACCTTTATAGAGGGCATTTTCCCACTAATCTCATTAAAGGGGTCATATGATGTTGCTAAAAAGAACATTATTTTGTGTATTTGTTGAAAACGTTGCGTGATGTTGCCTAACTAACTGTATTTTAAATATAAAAACTTTCCATTTTGAATTTTTACCTCAGGATCCTGAGTTTCTTAAGTTTCTTATTGACAGTAGGCTATAAGGTTAAGCCTTATAGGTAAGGCTTAACCTTATAGCCTACTGTCAATAGATGCATTATATACAGTAGCTATATCCACTATTCACCACTTACTCTAAATGTAATAAAATCAGAATAACACTTGCGTTTTGGTGTTTACATAGTTATTTTTGGTTACTGATGCCTGAGTTTCTTAAGTTTCTTATTGACAGTAGGCTATAAGGTTAAGCCTTATAGGTAAGGCTTAACCTTATAGCCTACTGTCAATAGATGCATTATATACAGTAGCTATATCCACTATTCACCACTTACTCTAAATGTAATAAAATCAGAATAACACTTGCGTTTTGGTGTTTACATAGTTATTTTTGGTTACTGATGTTTTAATCATGTTACTTGTCTGGTGTTAGTGAAGCGTTAATGTCGAGCCCTGGAGTCTATATGTGCCGGGGCTCAGCCCCAGACGGCCCCAGCCCAAGATGTAAATGTTTGTTTGAAGATCATGTCTGTATGTAGTTTTTCTATTTGTATGAAATCCATTCTGTTTTATGTTGTATAGGTGGCTATGATGGAGTAATATGGAAGGTCTAAGCACAACTGTTATCAGAAGCCATTGATGCTTGGTGGCCACTGATGTGATAATAGACGCTCAGCAGTTCTCTACACTCTCTCTGTGTAGCTGCACATGCAAGGCAACTTGTTCCATTTATTAATATTCTTGTTTTTTTATTAGGATGTATAAATCCTAAACAATGTCTTCAGTTATGTATGTTCAAATTATAATGCAAATAATCAGGTTTATGATTATTGATATACTGTATGGTAATGGTTGTTTGAAAATAAAACAATACATATGAAAATGTTCATATGCAGTTACTGTTAAAGAAGATGAATAATCTTAGTGCCAGATATCCTGTACTGTAACTTCGACTTTCATAATCTTTCATTGAAGAATTTGTTAAGAAACCATGTTAGTCCAGATCAGCTCAAGTGTGTAGTGTAAATGACACTATAACCAAACTAAATGACTGCAGCATTTTTATCAAGAACACAGTCATGTCAGTGCAATAACAATGATTACTGGGTCATTCCTTGCAGTATCTCTTGAACTCTGTAATATAATAAATATTTCTACAAAAATGAATATGGCACTTAAGGTTTCTAAATTGTAGCTTGATTATCTGCAAATTCACAAGAAAACAGGAATGGATAGTTCACCCCAAAATGAAAATTCTGTCATCATTTACTCATGTTGTTCCAAACCTGTATGACTTTCTTTCTTCTGTGGAACACAAAATACGTATTTTTGTTTTAAAGAATGTTGGTAACCAAACGTCTAGGTTACTTGTGTAACCCTCGTTCCCTGAAAGAGGAAACGGAGACGTTACGTCAGTCGTGACTGACGAATTGGGATTTCGCCCGAGAGCCCAATCACCTACGAGTGTTAACTAAACAAGCCAATGACAGTTGGCGTGCGTGTTTCGCCACGCGCACCCCGCCCCGCAGCGCGGGTATAAAAGGAGAGCGCGTGCAAACGCACATCAGTTTTTCGCTGAGGAGCCGAGACTACGTGCCCCGGCCGTACAGCGGTGGTACAGCAACTGTGGCGACGGAAATTAACGTCTCCGTTCCCTCCTTCAGGGAACGAGGGTTACACAAGTAACCTAGACGTTCCCTTTCAGTCAGTCACATTCAACGTTACGTCAGTCGTGACTGACGAATTGGGATCCATATGGAAAACGCCACTATTGCTGACCCCCTCCAGTGCCCTGCGGAAGCCGTCAAGTCCCCCCACACCAGCTGGGGCGGAAGATAAGACAGCGGCTAGGCAGAGGTGGCCGCCACTGCTGTTCCATTCAGTGGTACATTGGATAACACTGGGAAAGCGTACCCAGTTGGGACGTTATGGAAGGACATTAGGAGGTATCATGTGGAATTACACATATGGACTGGCCCAGGGCAGTACTACATATGGAAGTCCCTGCGGTAGACTCAACCCGCCTGGGGTGAGATAACTACGCAGCAGAGATGGCAGCGAACGACTGCCAGGGAAAGACACGGGCTTACCGTGAGGGGAGCCGTACCATGGAAGAATACACATGTGGGATCACCCGAAGGGGGAATCACTACACACGGGCACCTAGCCCAGCACAAGGGCTGACCTTGGGCATGCACACGAGTGCTGAGCCTGGTATCTGGCGCTCCGCCACGCCTGACTGCCGAGGGTGTGGGAGGAACTTCAACAGGGTTCGCTATTGGGAACTGAACTGAGAAGCAAAAAAGCGCACGTATCCGGTCCGTAGAGGGGAATGGCGCAGCAAGCGTGATCGACACCGAGCGTGTTCCGTGTTACTGCCTACCTGAGGCAAGTACACGAGAGGACACGGGCTCTACACAGAGATTATAGAATCTCGCAAACGTGTTAGGCATTGCCCAGCCGGAAGCTCTACAGATGTCTGCTATCGAGGCGCCCAGATGTCTGCGGTCTGAGTGCGCGGCGCACCACTTACCTGGCTCCACGGCTGGGCAGGGGGCTCGTGAGGAGGCATAGCGTCCTTGAACCGAACCCTGCTGCCCATTGGCGAAGGGAGAGGGGGATGGCCATGTGGTGACTGGGTCTCGCGCACTGCCATCCTCGCCCTCTTGGAACCCGGAGAAAAAGGAACCCGCTCTTCTGTTGAGGTTTTGGGCACCACTGGCTCGAAAGTCACGGCACGGGCCCTGGGTCAGACGATGTCCACATTGGTGGTCCAGGAGCGCCACCTATGGCTGACCTTGGCGGATATGAGGGAGACCGACAAGCATCGCTTCTTGGACTCCCCGATCTCCTAGGCCGGCCTATTCGGCGAAGCGGTGGAGGGCTCTACCCAACAGTTCTCCGCCGCACAGAAGCAGATGGAGGCGTTTCGACACATCCTGCCCTGGCGGTCTGCTGCTGTCTGCACCCCACCGCCGGCTCCAGCCCCTCTGTCTGCTCGTCACCGAGGGCGCCCTCCTGTGGCCTCCACCTCCGCTCCGGCGCGGCCACAACAGCAGCCTTCACAACGGGCGCAGCGTGGAGGTG
>NW_015505363.1:80698-153150 GCF_001515645.1 Sinocyclocheilus grahami
ACCTCCTCATGCACTTCCGGGAAGAATGGAACCGGAGGCGGCTGCCGACGTCCGGCTTGCGCCCCCCGGAACCAATCATCCAGCCTTGAGCGTTCGGGAGAAGGCGGAGGCCTCCAGTGCAGCCCGACACTCTCGGCGGCCCGGGAAAGCATAGCGGTCAGCTCTGGATCTGACTCGGGCAATGCCACTCTTCCTGACAGAGGTAGCACAGCCGAATCATCATCTCCAGAGCCTAGCTCGCCCTCCGATGCAGCGATCGACATTCTGTCATCCGCCTGTGCTCCGCACAAGATGCTGGACCCCGCCCTGTCCGAGGACCCAGCACACTCGTCCGGAAGCACCAGGTGGTGCGATGTGCTTGAGGAATGAGAGGCCCGCGGAGACGTACTCGACGGGGAAACTCTCACCATGACCCTCAGGTCTCCCTGACCATGAACCGAAGTAGGAGGTATCTAGACCGCAACGTCGCGATGGTCATGTTCCTGCACTGAGAACATGACTCATCCATGAGCGCTGTTTCAGCGTGCTGTAAGCCCAGGCACGAGACACAGCGATCATGACCATCAGATGAAGCCAGGACACGACCACATCCAGAAACGCACGAGTGGAAGACATCTTTAAAAAGACGCCCGTCGCTCGTGGAGCTCTTTTAGACATTTGCTCTTTTAGGAAAAAAGGAAACACTCTTTTAGAGAGAGCGCTGAAGCGCCCAGGGGAGGTCGCGGCGAGACCGCAGAATGGCAGCTGCAGCACGCCGAAGATGAGCAGCACTGAATGGCAACCCCCGCTGACGCGCCGTCACACCAACGCTAGGCTGTTTCTTTGCGGACACTCCTAGTCGTCCTAGTAGAAGGCTCGGCTCCGAAGCGAAAAGCTGATGTGTTTAGGGGTGTTAAATAATAATTTTTTTACATTCTAAAAGCTCTTTATTCCAAAGATACTACAAGCTAGTCAGTGTATTCAGCAGGTGTAATGTATTGTAAGTTGCTTCAACGGTATTGCAAGTATTATATACAACAATAATAAAACAGTGCATTGACACAAAAAAGGAAATTAACTTTTGGTACTTAAGTACTTTTAAAAGCAAGTACTTCTGTACTTTTACTTAAGTAAAAATCTGTCTTCACAACTTTTACTTGTAATGGAGTAATATTTGGCCAGCAGTATCTGTACTTTCACTCAAGTAATGGAGTTGTGTACTTTGTCCGCCTCTGGTCACGACTGACGTAACGTCGAACGTGACTGACTGAAAGGGAACTGTTGGTTACCATTGACTTTTTTTTTTATAGACATAGGTGTTCTTGAAAATATTTCTCTTTTTCTACGACCACAGAAGAAAGAATGTCATGCAGGTTTGGAATGGCACGAGAATGAGTAAATGCTTTTAACTTGAGGGTAATTTTTGAAATTATAAAAATAATTGAAAAAATGCTTTCATGAAAAACAGAACGGAATGTTTTAAAGTGAGTCAAACCAACTAATGCAGAAAATCATCCATTTTTTTAAAGCTTAATTCTTTGCTAATGCTACTGTTGTCAGTGTTATTGCAAAGCTGCTGGTTATGGTTTTCCCGCCAAACATGTCACTTCCTGGAAAATGATTTTGGAAGTGGCTTTTTGTTTAGATAATAGTTTCAAAAGACTAACAGGATAGAATGCGATGTTGAGGACAAATAGGCTATTAGATTACCAATTAAAAAATAAATAAATAAAAGTGTGATTTTCATATTTTATTCGATAAATGGCATACAATTATTTGGAAGAGATTTCCCAGCTAACAAAAAAAGGTCCCCAGGACGTCCTCTAAATGGCCTCTGCGTACGTCCCCCGGACGTGAGCGTGTAGGGTCCCCTTGCCGTCGAGCGGACGTTCGCGAAGACGTCCTCTGGACGTTCAAGGGGACGTTCACAGGACGTGCAGCAGCCATTCGGGACGTTTAGGGGACTTTCGCTTTAAGTCCTCTGAATGTCATTTTGATGGTTGATGGTTATTGTATAAAAAACGGTAGTAGGGATGATCATAATTGTTCTTACTATCAATATTGATATTATAAATGGTGATATAATTACAACAGAACGGGATATGGTTACATAGCTGAGCAAATACTAATAATGATAATGACAGGAGCAGATATTAATGTTTATTATAAATATTATTATTGTTATTATAAAACTGATTTAACAATATAATAGGTTATATTTAATATATTACATGATTATTATAAATACTGGGACACATTAGAATGTTTATGATAATGAGGATTATTATAATATATTACTGTGCTTATTGAGATGGACATATTGTATTTGGTTATTTGTATATAACTATTATAATATCACAAATTATTAGTAACAGACAATGGCAGCAACCATATGGTGTAATATATGGGAATGAATTGGGGGTGGGGGCAAATAAGTTCTACTTTTTCCACTCCCTTTCGAGCAAGTATTATGTGTAAATATGTGTATGGATATGTGTAACATAATTGTATATGTATGGATACATATATATGTGAGATAAACTGTTCTATTTTTCTATGTATGTGTATTGATATATATATATATATATATAATTAATATTCATATATTGCTCGAAATAAATTAAAGGTACTTGCAAGCTGTCTCAAGGCAGAAAGCACGAGAGGGCGGATGTGGACGAGTTAGGTGTTAGAGAATTGACTTCCTCTTAGTATGTTTGAAACTGTCTGAACAGTGAACACACACACACACACACACACACATACACACACACACACACACACAGACGTTGGTACAATATCATACACGCGCGCGCACATAAGTTTTATATAGGCCTACATATAAATGAGAAGAAAGGAGTTTATTTCAGGGAGATTCATTAATCTATTAGTTAACTGTTCTTATAACCCGTATTAAGAGTGTCGCCAGTAAATTCTCACGCTTGCTCAATCCGTTTGCAGCTCATGACTCAAATGAACTCTAAGGAAAATTTAGGACAAGCTGAACACTATAGGCTCATAATTCTCCACCACTCACCTAGATTAAAATGACCCTACATTTAAAAACAAGGCGGGCCTTTATTTGAGCGACTTAATGCTAGCACCATTTCTTTCGAATGAGTTATTTTTGAGTGATTCTTTTGAACCGTTTGCCTTTAAAAACCATAAACGTCGGCATGGGACGAAATCTGTATAATCTTTAAAAATATACGAAAACATTGTGGTAAACAACATCAGAATTGAACTCAATATTTTGGCTGATTCTTGATGATGACTGAACGAGTGAGGTTTTGGAGAGCGAACTGGTTCATTGTAAAGAATCATTCGAACCGATTCGCCAAAGTGAAACTTACCTAGTGCTATAGTGCCTCTGACATGAGTGAGCAGAAAGCTTCAGAGTGAGTGAGTGAGTAGAGGAGATGGGAGGAGCTGACGTCTCCTGAAAACACCTCGAGCACTGTTGCTCGCTCTGAAATGTTACTTACTGTAACACCGACTCAGTGCGCTGGGAAAGTTTACTAACGAGACTGTCACTTTATTTCCGAACATGAGCAGAAGACTCGTTTAGGTTTGTCCTTCGTCACTACCGATATCTTTAACGCCCTGTTTGGGATTTATTTGGAGACGTGAAGCCATTGTCTAGATGGAAGAAGAACAGCCGCTGCTGACTGGCAGCATTAACCAGGGCTCGGGTGATTATGGAGCTCATGATAATGGTCAACTTGATCAACATGAAGAATCACCAGGATCAAGACGACTGTCCTATTCAGCTACAGACGATTCGTACCGTGTGCTCGAGGGTACGTATGTATTCAGTAATCAGTCTGTCCTGAGACAAGTGTCCTGACTTACTTTTCCATAACCTTGTTCTGCTCTCTTGTAGTTTATTCTGTTTCTTTTTCCTCACTTTTATTTAATAAAAGTGTAAAAGGTTATCCTCCATCTTTCTGGTATCATATTCACCTCTACTTGGTTTCAGTCTTTGCTGTCAGACAAACACACCATTGTCTTCTTATTGGCTCTGCAGTTCATCTACTTTAACTTCATAGCCTATGTTGTTACTGCTTTCTTGCATGATGTATCAAATTATAAGTGGAGATAGTTAGACATACCGAAAATGTTAATTTAATACTTGCCAAATAATATGTTTCACAATTTTAGCAGAAATTTGGGGCAACTAAATGCGTTTTGGGTGGATGTGTGAAAATCTTGTCCATACTTGTTATAAAAACACAAAATAGAAAATTCAAACATTATGTCAAGGTAATCTGAATATGAAGCGGACAAGTTTATGTTTTAGTCTGTGATTTTGGCATATTTCGCAATAGGTTTTATTTGGTAACGTTAGCTAAATTAGTTATCATTAACTAACAGTTAGCAGAACTTCTACAGCATTTATTAATCTTAGGTCATTATAATCTCAACATTTATGAAAACATTTTTAAGATCAAAAGATGTATCTGTTAACGACGAACATGAGCATTTACTTTTTTAAATTAGCATCAATTAAGGGTATTAAATGCTGTGACAATATATTGCTGTTAGTATAGTAATATGGTCAAATATATTCATGGTAGTTATTTTATATCTCCAGTACGAAGTCAAAAGAAAGTTTCTGTGGCTCTTTGCTCTTCTACTTAGCATTATCACTCAAGGATGGTTTGGATTTGCTGGCTCATATCCTGTTGAGAAGTTCAGGTTTGGCAGCTCCTGAATATCCTGTGACACTTAAAAATATGCTGCTATTGGAGCCTGAAACATCTGCCTGCACACATAGTTTTACAATCAGAATTATTATTTTTTTTTTCAAATCCGAGTAGAGGTACAGGTCATAGAATGATCCAGTAAGTTTTGCACCAGATTTTGCTCGGCGAGTGGTTAAATTAAGTGCAATATGGCAATGATTTTTGTGGCACAAAAATATATTTCACTATATTTTTGTTTAGATTACAGAGAATGTAATAGTTTAACTTTGTGTAATATTACGGGACCTCCCATGCAAAATCTTTTAGGGACCTTTTTGCAAAATAAAATAAAAACATTTGAAAGTAAAACTCATAAACAAAATTCACAACTAAAAAGTTTTTGTTTATCTTTTTGTTTATTTGTTTTTCATTTGATACAGATGCAGATGCAGACCTCTATATCCAGCAGGCAGTTGTATTTATTGAAGATGCAATTCAGGTAAAAAGATTTTCAAGATTTTTTATTTTTATATTGATTGAATAAATGTCTAATTTCCCTGTTTGTGCTCTTTCCCACAGTATCGATCCATCAATCACAGGGTTGATTCTGGGTCCTTGCAGTTATATAGATGGTATTATTCCAAAATATGTCAGTGGTAAGCAAGCAGAAATTTATGCTTTTTATTTAAGGACTTTTTTTTGTTTTTTTGCCATGTGCCATACAAAAGCCAAACACAGTAACTACGGCATCACTGGAATTGTGAAAAATTGCTTCATAGATTTGTATAAATATTTATAATTGAATTTCAGTTTGTTTGATATCAGTATTTTTTTTTCTAAATCTTAGTATTGTTGATCAAACCCGGCAGTAACAGGACAGATCATAGTTTAAGAGCCTTGATTTCAGTCATTACTCAATTTTGACAAAATGTGTAGGTACTTTGTTTTTCCTTTTTATTGCAGTATACTGTAGTTTCATTGTTTGTTTTTTAACTGGTGAAAACGTCTCAGGTTACTTATGTAACCATGGTTCCCCGAGTAGGGAACGAGACACTGTGTCCTCTAGGTTTCTCATAGCGACCCCTAGAGGACGCAGTTCGAAGTTCCCATGAAAGGGAACGTCTCAGGTTACTTATGTAACCATGGTTCCCCGAGTAGGGAACGAGACACTGTGTCCTCTAGGTTTCTCATAGCGACCCCTAGAGGACGCAGTTCGAAGTTCCCATGAAAGGGAACGTCTCAGGTTACTTATCCTCCGTCCAGGATGGCCTGGCCTGACCACAGATGGCCTGACTGGTACACCTAAAAATTGACTAAATTAACTTTTAGCAGATATATATATATATATATATATATATATATATATATATACACACACACACACATTTTTTTTCTGGAAAAACAAATAAAAATGATTGATGACAAACGAACCAATCAATTCCAATGGTCAACATCAAGTCTCACTCCTATATTTTTGGTCATTCAAGAAGCCTCTTTACTTGGATATATGTCACAGTAAGGAAGAAAAGGTAATTTTCCCTTTAATATTCTAACTCATCCTACCTCATCTTCCTATACCTAGTGGAAATATGTTAACACCGGAAAGAAAGCTAAAATTACAAAGCCATTTCATATAGTTCTTTAAGCTTTATTCACAGAATCTTGTTGTTGGATTGGATCAGACATGTTGTCAGTTACCACAGAAAGGTTAGACTTGTCTCTTAATTTGTAAAATCAAATAAAATTCACATTCTAGAGGGTTTACAAGCAGAAGTATTCCTTGAATTTTTGTTACAGTGCTTGTATAAATTTTTCCTTACAAAAACGTTTGTTTTCGGAGCTGTTAAGTTGTCCATGTCATCCGTGTGTGGTGTGATTACTGTTCTAGGCAGAATAACTGCTACAGTAATTATGCATTACCAGAATAGTTCCTATGGTTGAAATGTAAACAGTATTTACATCATGTCCCTTTCTGGTAGCCTTGCAGGGTTAGAAATTAAAACCCGCCAAATGTGGGTGAAAATCACCCATGCTGGGTATAACACATATCAACACTCTGGTCAATTTGGTGGGATGTGATTTATAAATTTATAATTTTACTTGCCATCATTATCAGAGCCCTTCCCATAAAAGCAGCCTCCAACATTACCAAAACAAAGTGAAAAGAGAGTTGCACATTGGACGAGACAAACATCCTGTCATGACACAGTGAGCCACTCACATAGTTCCCTTTCATGGGAACTTCGAACTGCGTCCTCTAGGGGTCACTATGGGGGACGCCTCATCGTGACCCGTGTCTGAAGTATACATTGAAAAATCACAAACTCGTTGGCCGGCGACAGCCATGACGTCACTACCGGTGCGACTATAGTATAAATAGGCGCCGGGAGCTACACATCATTCTCTTCTTCGTCTTCATTGACTGTTCTGTTTGAAGAGTGCATTTCCAAGGAAAAAGTAAGAGCTATCTCTATTTATTATGGCGAGCACTAGCAGAGCATTTAGAAGGTGTGTGCATCCGTGTCATCGCTATTTGACACCAGATGACACACACAATCTATGTGTTGTTTGTTTGGGCGAAGAGCACGCACGCGATGTCCTCGAGGGGGCAATCTGCGTGCATTGCGAGTTTTTTCCAATGAAAAAGCTCCGTTCTCGTTTGTCTCTCTTTTCAAGTAAAGAGGGGCAGCCATCTGCTTCCCGCGGTTCAGGACCCATCTGCTGCCTGCTGAGGCATGGAGGAGAATGAGCTCATGGGGATCTCAGGTGGACCTGGCCGATGAGTTTAGAGAGGGGCTTTCCTTCTCGCGCTCATCAGCGGGGGGCGAGAGACAGCCACTGGAGGATGATGTTCTCTCTTTAACATCATCTGATCGAGGGGCCAGTGCTCTGCTGGGTCCAGCCCAGGAAGAGCAGGAAATGGATGAAGAGAGCGAAGAAGCTGAGGCTGAGCCTTCTCAATCCTCCTGCCCTGTGTATGATAAGCTCTTTGAGGTTATGGATCGCGCCACGGCAAGGCTTGACTTGCCGTGGAAACGTGCTAATAAACTGGTGGTTGTGTGTATACTTCTGTCCCTTTTTCTAGGGTAGGTCCTCGATGGGCACCCCCGCTGCTGGGTTCAGAAACCGGGTGCTCGACTTGCAGTGTTTATTTTTCACTCGTCGAGATATGTCCAGAAGGTAAGTAAAGCCGGTTTCGGCTTCATACTTCCTGGATCATGCGGCCATAACACAGGCTTCTGCGGGAGCCTTTGTGATTATCAGACCCCCGGTGCGTCACTGCAAAAATTCCTGGACGTCCGGGCTGGGGTTACGCTTTCATGCTACCCTGACTGGTCTACCATATCTGGGTCGCCCTGAGGGGTTTTACCGATCACCAGGATATCCTCTTGAAGCATCACCCCCCTCACCATTGAGGGGTATTGTGAGTATGATGTTTCTTTCGAGCGTTAATCCTCTCTGAGGAGTTGGATTCCTCGCTCCATGGGCTGTCCTCGTGGTAGTATTGAGCAATGCTTCCCTTTTATCAAAGGGTTACCTGGAATGAGCAACGTTATTCCTCTGAATTCGGAGTTCTACTCTCACTTGAGAAGTTGAGTTCTCTGTTTCTCCAGAGCGCCTGGATCCAGCAGCATCAGGTGTATTAGGCCTTTCCTCTGCCTCCCTGATGTGCTGAGTATTTGGCTAGCTTGCAGTATGCTTACCCCTCTGATTTCACAATCATGCTGCAGGTCGAGCCCCCTCTCGTTGAGAGCTGGGTTTGTGCTCCCTCAGCCAAGGTAAACTACTACTAGCGTTCCAGCATTGGAACATGCTGTAGGGCGAGCCCCCTTCTCGACTGAGAATTAGGTGTGTTGCTCCCACAGCTAAGTAAATTATTGCTAGCTGTTCCAGCTTTGGAACATGCTGCAGGTCAAGCCCCCGTCTCGGATTGAGAACTGAGTGTGTTGCTCCCTCAGCTGAATAACTGCTAGCTGTTCCACCATGGGAACATGCTGTAGGTTGAGCTCCCTCTCCATTGAGAGCTGGATGTTGCTCCCTCAGCTACAGATTTACCGCTAGCCACTCCAGCATTATAGCTGTCGATATAGCGTCTGGGGATACGCTATTTTTATCTATGGGCTGCTCTTTCAGGGTGCCACCATAACCCCTAGAATGGTATTCAAGTGTGTGCACGTTATGCTTTGCCCACTTTTCTAAAATCCACATAAGTGGTAAGTGTGCACGTTATGCTTTGCCCACTTTTCTAAAATCCGACGCAAGCTTCAGACGAAGAAGTGAATGATGTGTAGCTCCCGGCGCCTATTTATACTATAGTCGCACCGGTAGTGACATCATGGCTGTCGCCGGCCAACGAGTTGGTGTTTTTTCAATGTATACTTCAGACACGGGTCACGACGAGGCGTCCCCATAGCGACCCCTACTCAGGGAACCATGGTTACATAAGTAACCCGAGACGTTTCCCATTGAATTACATTAACAACAGTTTGGGAGAAATATATGTACATACTGATTTCACCCTTGTCTAGTAGATGTATTGTGCATTTTTCAGTAATAAGTATGTTTTTTTTTGGCTTGAGTAATGTCTTCATAAAGAGAATTATATCAGAGCAAACTGTTTCTTTCCATTAGCCTTTTGTGTGACCAGTTTACTGTCTTACGGAGCACTTTGAGACACAAGGCCACTTTTTCAACCTGCTCTCACTTCCTTGGGGTCCGATAAATGCCAAGACTTTTGTGTGTCATTATATAAACACCAAAGCATGTTTTTTTGCAATGCGCCATAAAGGTTTAATTAAAAAAAAACATTTGTCATCAATATACTGATACAAATTTTACATTCATTAAATCATTTACAGACGCCTTGGGAGTGAAAACAGGTTGGCATTTTTTTATGGAGATCAATGGAAGAAAGGCTTTGATTCTCAGTACGCTGACTTTTGTGAAGAAACATTTGATACATTTTTTAAATGACATCCTGTCCGCTAATCTTCAGTGTGTTTAACATTAAACATTGATTTTGGAGTAAGCTGTATTTGAAAATTAAATGCTGTCACAGAGATTTTGATAATCCAGTTTATGTGCAACATATTTGTTTTGGTTATTAGAAGTTCTAAATGGCCAAAAACTTTATTTGCCTAGTGAGTGAAAAGTTCAATTAAAACCCTGTGTATGTGTGTGTGTGTCATGCAGAAGTTACTGTGTTTACTGACTTTATGTGGTCATGACAAGACACACGTCACATGTATTGTTACAGTTATTTTCTTGACAGCATGACACATATTGTATTGCATTGGTCAGACAACATTCCTGTAATTATATTGACCTATAGCCTTTAGCTGCTTATGTGGTATGTTTCTCTCTATCAATATCAGATTTGTTATTGGATCTGCTTTCCCACACTCTCTTTCTTGAAGGGGTCTGGGGTTCACTATTGCCGTTGTACTGGCCCTAGCCTTCATTGAGACACCCTCCTCTCTGACCTACACCTCGGACATTCGTTTCAAACCCAAGCCCTGGGAGCCACCCTGTGGACTGACGGAGGGGATTGAGGTGGTCTGCCTTTGTATCTTCATCCTAGATTTCACTGTGAAGGTAGGAAACTAAAAATATATTCAGGTTACTGTTGGGATAGCATTCAATGGATAGTTCACCTAAAACTGCTGTCATTATTTGTCATTCAAACCTGTATGACTTTCTTTCTTTTGTGGAATACAATGTCCAAGCTGCTCTTTTCCATTTTTGGTGAACTATCCCTTTAACAGTTAAATTGACCTATCTGACCATTTGTTTTGTAATGTTTAAGTTGCTTAATATTATATTAAGGAACATATTGGATATATTGTTTGTTTTGCAGAGTTATCTGATAGGATGGGAGGAGTTTCGTATGAACAAATGGCTGATTGGGTATATAGTAGTGATTACAGCATCATTTATTGATTGGATGTTGAGTGTTAGCATGGCGTGCAATGAGGTGAGTTCATCAAATCTATTACAGAGCTGCTTATTTAATGTGCCTCCTTACACTATAACATAACTATCACATAACAATATTTACACTATAAAAATGGTGTATAACGTTTTCACTGAGAAATTGCTAGTAAATTTCACAAATAATTACAAAGAAATGGCAAGTGATGCATTAAATTAAACTGAAGATTGAAATAGTATTAAGTTAAATGTGACAATAAAGCATTAATAAACCATTCTTCAATATGACATAAATATACCTCTTTATGTAGTTTTTTAAATTTATATATCGAAAGTCCCCACGTGATCTGCCCAACACTATTGTCAAAATAAAATGTTCTTATAATGCATAAAAATGCAAGTACAATTTTATTATGAATAAACTTTATTAAAGTGCAGTAAAAAAATGGTGTTATTTTTTTCCGTTTAACTACATTTTAAACATGATAAAAAAATATAATATATATATGTCAACCTGTTGTTTTTTTGTTTTTAATCGATACATTGATAATTGATTTCTTTATTTTATTTTTAATGAGCACTTACAGTCCTTCATACACTTAAAGGTATAGTTAACCCATATATGAAAACTCATAATTTACTTGCCCTCATTTGAAGAACAGACCAAAATTTAAGTTGTATTTTAAATATTGGCCTCCGTTGTCACTCGAATCTCATTTGCATAAGCACATCAAATATGACCTGAGGGAGATGAAATGTTCATTTTTGGACAGTCTATTCCTTCATAATCTTAAATAAGTAAATACTGAGCATGTCTCAGTCAGCTGTCAGCTTCAGGTCCATTGATTGTAATGTTGCCCTGTCATTCTGTCCCACAGAATTTAAGAGTCAGGAGACTAATTCGACCATTTTTCCTCTTGCAAAACTCCTCCCTGATGAAGAAAACTCTAAAATGTATCAAAAAGACTCTTCCAGAAATAGCAAGGTAATAACAGAATCTCTGTGAAAAAGTTTGAAACTTTTTGAAAAACAGTTTGCATTTAATTCCTTATTTTCACTTCTCAATGTGTGTGCAGTTCCATTCTAATATTATAATAAAAAAAAAATAGGACAATAAATGTTGACCAGAAGTGTTCTCTCTGTTTTTCTCTCTTTCTGTTTCAGTGTTATCCTGCTTTTGGCATTACACCTCTGCTTATTCACCATGATTGGAATGCTGATCTTTTCCAAATCAGATGTAAGAAGTGATCACATCTCTATCATATCATTTCTATCAATGCTTATATGGGCCCACTTTTTTATTTAAACAAACCCCTATCCCCAGATACTACATTTTGCCACAAAACTCATCCCTAGAATTTGTGCATTGGACATGAATGATACCTCAGTGCAGTTTGCTGTTAATTTTCTAAGCAATTAGACTGAAGATATTCACTGGGCAGACAATAAAATGGTCAAACAACTCCTAAAGACTTGTGTTAAAGGAGGAACCTGAGTCATATCTAGAGACCACAATATAGAGGCATGGGTGTGGGATCTTGTGACATGGGCCAGTTTAGAGGACACATAGCAACCATGCAAATCACCCTAGTAGAACACCGTGCAACCACAGAGTTACATGCTGAATACCTCAGAATACCTCAGCAACCACAGAGCATCCATCCACACCACTCTGGCATGCTGGCAACGATTTTTGCATGGGCAAGCAAAACTTACATTTTCTTTAACTACATTAAAAATATAGTAATCAGGGTTTGTGTGGGTCTTTAAAAGTCTTAATTTGCCACAATGTAAGGCCTTAGAAAGTCTTAAATAAGAGCAGAAAGTCTAAAATTGATAAAGTCATGGCACTAAATGTTACATGCATCGCAAAAGTAAATATCTTCCTCAGTATATTTGTTTTCCAATACAAATATCTAAATATCCTCAAATCAAGATTGAACAATGTAACCAAATTGAGTGAGGTTATGCTTAAAACAAGAACAAATATCAGTGGGGTATGAAAACTTGTTTTCCCTTTGAATTAACTAGATTTTTTTCTGAGCCCTTTGGCAGATCTTGTTCATGTCATTTTGCTCCTCTAGTAAATGTATCTCGACTTAAGAGTCTAGACATTTTACACAAAATTACTTTGGAAGAAAATCACTTTTTTTGAAGTGTGATCAGAAGGTAAAGTAAAAGTTTTTTTTCTCCATATACTAGTGGTTGGAAGGAGAGCTATTCAAGCTATAAGTTTGTGTGTGTGTGTGTGTGTGTGTAAAAAAGTGTTACTAATACAACTCATTGTGTGCTCTCTAGACATTTACATTAAGAGAGCATATTGACTTATTGTCTTCTCTTTAGTTTGTTCCTTAAATCTTCTTTACTTGTTCTTAAAACGGTCTTAAATAGTCTTAAATTTACCATCTTAAAACCTGCAGAAACCCTTAGTAATGTACTAAGGGCCAGATTTACTAAACAAGACAAATTAGTGCGAGAGCGCAGTTCCAAAATATTTCACTAAAGATGGGAGTGGAAAGTTCTGCATGTGATTTACTGACAATGCGTAAATTAAAGAACACAGATGCAACATCTAATTTCTATAATAACCAAAGCAATTTTCCAAGATCAGCACATATTAGTGTAAGGTTGCAAACAAGCAGAGCAAATTAAAAATAACAAAGCTTGGCATGCAATATGTTCTGATAATGCCTTCCTCTGGCATTCCAAATAAATTAAGATGAGTGGAAAAAATTCTTTACTTTCTACCATGTGCTCTGTTTTCTGCGATGCTTCCTCCTGGCAGCAGCAATCTCAGCCATGTCAAGCGCAAAATAGGTTAAAATTTCTACAGTTGACTGAATAGATGTGTTTCCGTAGGACCCTAAGAAGAATGGAGAATGGGAAACCTACTTCAAAAACCTGCCAAAGTCCCTGTCTTCTCTGCTAGTGCTGCTAACAACAGCCAATAACCCTGACGGTACATCTTCATTTGACTGTTAATGTTGTTAAAGTCTCTCATGAGGTGCATATCTCTGAATGACTCAGTAAAGTTTTAAATGGTCAGTGACACAGATGACATTTTGGCACTGTTGTGTCAAATTCTCGGTCATCTCTGGCTCATTGCAGTAGAGGGTATGAGTCATTAGCATTAACCACATGACATGATGTCTTGTGACTTGTCACAACGTTCACAGGTATCTGTATTTGTTTCAAATGTGAAACGTCCTACAATGGCCTACAACGTCTCTTGTAGTCTGTGTTCATTACAACATGTCTTCCTCTCTCAACAGTCATGATTCCAGCATACTCTCTGAACCGTGGCTATTCTATATTTTTTATACTCTTTAGTGTGTTTGGTAAGTTTTAATGGCAGATCAGATCAGACACACACACACACACATATATATGTGTATGTATATACTGTATATGTGTATGTATGTATATATATATATATATATATATGCACGCACACACACATGCATGCATACACTACTGGTCAAAACTTTGGAATAATATACGATTTTGTTAATATTTCAGAAAGAAGTCTCTGAAAACTGAAAACTCAACTTTTCTATTACAGAAATAAATTGCATCAAATTTGCATTAAGTTTTCATGTATTTACATTTTTTACTGTATTTTTTATCAGCTTTGGTGAGCATAAGAGCCTTCTTTTCAAAAACTTTTGACTCGTAGTGTATATTTATACACACTGCAGTTAATATTATTTGCATTCAGAACTTTCAACCTGCATTAAACACTGACATTTTTATTTTTTTCTGTCAGGAACGTATTTGTTAATGAATCTAATGACGGCTATTATTTATAACCAGTTCAGGGGATATTTACTGGTGAGTGAAAGTTACGTGACTTACATTAGACATTGTTTTAGGAATTTGGTGCTTGTTTGCTAAAGGAATAGTTCAGCAAGTCTTAAGTCGCTGGGGTATATTTGTAGCAATAGCCAAAAATAGTCAAAATAGTATGGGTCAAAATTATAGATTTTTCTTTTATGCCAAAAATCATTAGGACATTAAGTAAAGATCATGTTCCATGAAGATATTTTGTAAATTTCCTACTGTAAATATATCAAAACTTAATTTTTGATTAGTAATATGCATTGCTAAGAACTTCATTTGGACAACTTTAAAGGCGATTTTCTCAATATTTAGATTTTTTGCACCCTCAGATTCCAGATTTTCAAATAGTTGTATCTCTGCCAAATATTGTTCTATCATAACAAACCATACATCAATGGAAAGCTTATTTATTCAGCTTTCAGATGTTCAGATGCTCGAAAAATTGACCCTTATGACTGGTTTTGTGGTCCAGCATCACATATGACTGTTTTTTATTTCTCCATGGAGCACAGAATGTCTTTTATATTTTCCAAGCATCTCTTTTCCATACAACAAAACTGACCAGGGGCCATCAAGCTCCAAAAAGAACAAAAAAAAGCACAATTAAGGTTTTCCTGTATGACTACATATGATGCACTGTTTTTCAAGTCTTCTTAAGACATACCATATTTTTTATTGTATGGAAAAGAGTCGCGTTACCATTCTTCAAAAATTCCTCTTGTGTTTTGTGAAGTTATACATGTTTGTGACAAAATAAGGGTCAGTAAATGGTGATTTTAGGTAAACTGTTCCTGTAATTATTGATGTTATCATCTGTGTGTTTAGATGTCGGTTCAGACGTCTATAATCAGGAGGCGTCTGGGTATTCGGGCTGCTTTCGAGGTGCTGTGCTGTCCAGGCCGAGGGCACACTAGCACTCAGTCTGAAGGCCATGTGTAAGATCCAGTCCTCTCCAACATTGTAGTCTTTCTTCCTTATAGCAAGCATTCACTCTAATTCATGTCTCTGATGTGGTGTTTTATGCCTTGTCACATGACTTTTCCTGTTGCTGCTCAGGGAGCGAGTGGCGGTGAACATGTTTCTTCAGGTCATGGATAGAGTCCACGTGAAGTCTTACTGCAGACAGGCTATCATTAAGGTCAATACAGATTGCAGAATAGTTTCTTAAAGTAAAACGTGTGTGTCATGGCTGATTGTTCGACCTGTCATTTGTTTCCTCCAGGCTGCTCAGCAGTTCCCAGACGGTTTCATTAATGGCGAGGCCTTCCAGAGGCTTTTTAATGAGCTGGATAAGGATTTTATGAAAGAGGTTTGACCGTCTACATTTGTGGATCAGTTTACATTACAGTCTGAATTCAGGAAGTCACTCTTTTTGAACAATTTGTAGAAGTCGGATAAAATAGTATTAGAATTATTAGGATATGTTGCATAGCAGGGTTGCGCAAGTTGTGAATTGGTTCTCTTGTATTTTATGAGTTAGAATTTGAATCAGAATGACAGAGAATTAGCTGTATGGCAATTCACAGAAACTCAACACAGTCACAAAATGAGGAACTTAAAGGGTTAGTTCACCCAAAAATGAAAATTCTGTCATTAATTACTCACCCTCATGCTGTTCTAAACCCGTAAGACCTTCGTTCATCTTCGGAACACAATTTAAGATATTTTTGATGAAATCTGAGGGCTCTCTGACCCTCTCATAGACAGCAAGGTAACTATCACCATGCGTGTGGCGGTGCCGGCGCTGACCCAGATCCGGCGTGATGACATGATTAGGCCGGATCTGGGTCAGCACCGCCATACGCTCGCATCATGATACTGTCGTGAATGCACGTCCAATGTGACACAGTAGAGACGAAAATGTGGAATAAAGTCGTTATTTTTTGTTTTCTTTGCGCAAAAAAGTATTCTCGTAGCTTCGTAACTTTACAGTTGAACCACTGATGTCACACAGACTACTTTGTCGATCATCTTGGTACTTTTCTGGACCTTCAACGTGGTAGTTACCTTGCTGTCTATGGGAGGGTCAGAGAGCCCTCAGATTTCATCAAAAATATCTTAAATTGTGTTCCGAAGACGAACGAAGGTCTTAAGGGTTTCGAACAAAACGAGGGTGAGTAATTAATTACATAATTTTTGGGTGAACTAACCCTTTAATTAATCCAATACAACAACAAAACAGGCAAGAATAGATAACGGTTTAAAGTTTTCATCTTGTAAGTTTGCTTCATTTTGTTTAGCTCCTTTTAAATAAATACAATTAATAGAGCATTCTTGAAAATAATGTGTTCTTCAACCATGGTCCAAACAAATGAGTTAAATTATTATAGTAAATAAAATAATGTATAATAATACATAATATGATAAATTAATAAATTATTATTAAATTGATTTATTATTGAATATAATATGTATAATTCAATTAATATAAATTGTGTAGAAAATTCTTTTGTAAACATTGAATATTAATACCATATTATTTTTCAGGAAATGCCCAATGTTTTGTGTTTCATCATGTTAATTGGTGATTCATCTTGAAAATGGAGTGTAATATTAAACTACACTTACAGCAGACTTTCTTTGATTTTCATTTAAATTAGATTTTACTTCCTTAGGTTCAAATTTAAGGAGTTGAACTGGAATTTTAAGTCACTTTCAATTTAATTCTGAATGTATCTTTGGTGTCAACAGATGCATTGACTTTTCTGTTTTTGTCTTTTCCCTGCAGCATCCACCAAAACCAGAGTACAGTTCTCCTGTCCTACAGCTTATCCAGTATATCTACAGTCACTTTTATATTACTGTACTGGGGAACGTTGTTGCTCTGGCTAATGTCATCTGTATCTGTGTAAGAAACCGTATTTCCTTTGACTTGCTTTTATTATCACATACATCACCCTACATGAAGAACATTACATACATTTCCAGAATTCAGTAGATTAAAACAGGGCTTTCCAAATTGGTTGTTCACCACCTAGTGGTTCATGATGGAGCTGCAAGGGGCTCTTGAGATAGAAATGCCAAATTAAATGGAATTGAATTGAAATACATACGTTTTAATATTAAATAATCAAGTGTTACACTTAACTCTTACACAAACAAGTCATTAAATGTAAATGTAAATTTAAACACTGACCACAGATTATACTTTATACAAAACAGTGAAATCCACAAATGTAAAAGTGCTCATACCATAAAAACTTACAATTCATATAATTAAAAATTAGTTTAATAATTGTATTATACATTTTTTTTATATAAAAAAAAATAGAGCATTATTTGAAATCAAATCAGAAAATTATTAGAATAATTTAGTTCACAAAAATAGATCGCAAAGTCTATGTTGAGCGCATGTTTCTAGTTTTATTGCGAAATGGTTCCATCTTGTGGATAGCATATGCAAAAAACAAACCATGTACTGAGTAGTTGTTTCGAATCTTTGAATCTTGAAGTTCATCTTTGATATTTGTTATTGTTTTTCTGCAGACTATCTTGGTTCTGAATTCAGAGAAATCTGCCTCAGAGAAAAATAACTTCTATATGGAGGTGACCGTTTCATGCACTGAAAAAAAACGATGTTGCTGTAATAATATAATTTCATATCAAAATATTAGTGGTTGGTTTGTTTGTAAAACTAAATTGTGTTCAATCCTTTGGATTTTAAAAATGCCCTGGTGTTTTTTCAGCAATAGTTGATATATGTGTTTTCTGAATTTTTAATGGTTCTATAAATATTAATGTAAATATATTTTCTGTCTTTTAGATCCTCAACTGTATTTTCATCCTGTACTATTTAATAGAGATGCTGCTGAAAATAGTGGCTTTTGGTTGGAGAGGTTACCTGTCTTACAGGAATAACATTTTTGATGGATTCCTCACTGTTCTTCTTCTGGTAACATTTCCGATGTCTTTTTTTTTTTTTGTAATTTAATGCTATTTAAAATTATCATAAGGAATTCTGCAGCATACATAGTTGTTTAGGTGGTGAAGGCAATAATTGGAGATACATTGTGTTTTTCTTTTATTCTCAACAGGCAATTCAGATTGCCATATTCATCACGTACAGGATTCCATATGAGGACGTGTGAGTGTACTCAATTTGAAGATCAAATCACCTGATCTCTTCTCCAAATGCTTTAATGTGACGTTTTACTCTTATCTTTACAGGGATCCGGTTCCACAACATGTGATGGCTTTGTGGGAGATGGTGCGACTGGTCAATATGTTGATTGTTTTCCGTTTCCTCAGGATAATTCCAGAAATCAAGGTTGGTGATGGGCTCCTCACATTAATCACCACATTAATCTCCTAAATGCACACTAGGTGCAATGATACTACAGCGGTGCTAAAAATACAGGCACCATTGCGTTTCTTTTTTTTTTTTCAAATAGTTTCTTGCAGGTCACCATTAAAATTGAAAGGTTTGCAGTGCACCAAAATAAAAAAGATTGCAAAATGCAAAATAAACTTTTTAGCCACCAAAAAATATAAATGGCCTGGACAATTTTGGCACCATTTATTTAAAATATGGTCCGATTTTAAATTACTCTCTGATTTAAAATTACTTCTTCCAACTGTTGTTTTCAGCTCTCTTCATGGCATTTAGGGGTATTTTGATCTGGACTCATTGCTTGCCACTTCAGAACAGTGCAGTATTTTAATTCCAACCAATAATTATCCTCCTGGAAGGCCCATGACTTTCAACAGACACACAGCATAATTGGTCAGATAGATAGATAGATAGATAGATAGATAGATAGATAGATAGATTTCCATTCTGAGTTTCTGAGTTTTTTTTCTTCAGGCCTTTGTCTCTCTTACCGGTTTGCTTTTCTTCCAAAAGAAAGCTTTGCTTTTTTGGTGCTAATAACTTGCTGACTGTACGTTATTTCTTACATATGTAAAAACAATTCACTGAAACCAGTATTTTTTCACGTAATTGGCATAATTGGTCATACCGTAAAGAGCACTAATACATGCTTAGTCTTTTTTTTTTGTGTGCACACTTTAGTTGATGGCCGTGGTGGCCAGCACTCTTGTGGACCTGGTGAAAAACTTGCGGGCATTTGCTGGCATTCTATTGGTGAGTGAACAGACTCCGTTTACTAGCAGTTTTATCATTGATAATGAGGTTGGTCTCTCTTCACTTGTACATTTCTCTGATGCAGGTGGTGTACTATGTGTTTGCAGTTCTTGGTACCTGGCTTTTCCAGGGAGCTATAACCCCTCCATCAAACATGAGGTACTGTTCATCAACTGCACATTTAACAGGAAACATAAAAATACAGTAAAAACTATTGTGAGATAATCTTACAATTTAAAAAGAACTGTTTTCTTTTTTAATGTAATGTATTCCTGTGATTCCATTACTCTAGTCTTCAGTGTCACATTATCCTTCAGAAATCAAAGCATTATTATCATATATGCTCAAGAAACATTTCTTATTATTTTCATAGTTTTTAGAGCCTCTTCTCTCTATATATGCTCTCCTTTCAGTCTAATCTCCGACTCCAGCACAGAGAACAAAACGGGGGGTCCCTTCAGCATGGATTGTGGCACTTTTGAACAGCTGGAGTACTGGCCAAACAACTTTGATGATTTTGCTGTAAGTTGCACAGAGGTCTCTGGGAACTTGATTTTTAACAAGTTCCCAGAATGCAATAATAAGCACGTATGAGGAATAAGTAGACAGTGGATTTGACCAAATTTGCTAGGTTTATAGTATTACATTGTGTTTTCAGATTTGTTTTTATTTCAATACTATTTTCACATTTGAAAGTGGCAATTAAAGTTTTATTCCCGACTATATTTTGGTTTTGTTTTTATATATTTTAGGTTTAAGCCAACATAAAATTAAGGAAAACTGTTTTTTTGGTCTCACAAATAAATGTAACTGTATTCTTCCTGTCATATTTTTCCAGTCCTCTCTGGTTCTGCTCTATAACATCATGGTGGTGAATAACTGGCACGTTTTCACGGACGCATACACCAGATACACTACGGAGTAAGTTAGACACCCTACACACACACACACACACACACACACACACACACACACACCCTGTGTCTGTCTTTAACACATTTGCTTTAACTGAATAGAGTTTTGTCAATTTGTACCCATAATTCTTCCATGTCAGGTGGTCCTTGGTGTATTTTGTGGCCTGGTGGTTGACATCTTCAGTCATGTGGGTCAACCTATTTGTGGCACTCATTTTGGAGGTATGTAGATTGTTTGGTGAAAATATTTCAAAACTGACCATATTTACATTATTAATACACATTCCTAGTCTTAATATGAATTACACAGTGCACATTATTCCAAAAGGAAAAAAAATATGTACTCCTTTTTATGACAGAAATATGATTTGAACAAATTATCAATAGCATGATTTTTCCCCCAAACCAGTAAAGCACACACCCTGCCCCACAGCTGATTGTAAAGATTTAATTGGTCACAGTGCTGATTGCCTATACAACACTGAAACCAATACTAACCCCTAACCTTAATTACAGTAGTAGCACATCCTGTTAGTTAGCATTACTGTTTGTCATGATCAGATCATGAACTGAATCAATAAATTCGGACCTTTTCTTGACAGAGCAGTAAATTTGTTTCTAAGCATGCTAGTTAACCCTGTTTTTTTCTTCTTCTCTCCTTTGTTCAGAACTTCACCTATAAGTGGGACCGCAGTAACGCTCTCTCTGTTGAGGATGTGGAGAGAATTGCCTATCAAAGCACTGTGCAGCTTATGTTCAGGTATGAATAAAGCTATTCGAAAAGTTCTTATCAATGATTCTAGAGACCTGGGAGAAAACGAGTCGCACGGTTTTACTGGCCATTAGTTCTAAAAATAGCAAACATTTCCACTTTAAAATGAATCGGTGAGAATCAATAGAATAGGACCAATAGAACTGTTTCAGATTGGATTAAGTATTTTGTGAACACCATCAAGTTGTCAGTCCTGTCAGAATGTCTGTCTGACAGTGGTGATAATTCAAGAGATGGAGCTGAAAATAAATTTTAAATGAAGTGAATTGAATTGAAGTGAATGCTTGTTTTGTCAATACAAATTCACAGTACACATTCTTTTTGAATCTCACAGTGTTGATCTGTATTGAGTTATATGGAAGGAAAAACTATTTTTGTAGACAAAATGGAAGCATGAATGAATGGTAATGGAATGAATACATGTTAAACTAATTATTACAAAACACTTGGTATTTAAGCATTTATTTTTGCAGTCCTATAGCCTGTCAGTGATTTATAGTTTTATTTTGAATGTAATGTGATGTCTTGTATAGTGGTCGACCGATATATCGGCTGATATCTGCCATTTTTCAAATATCGGCATCGGCCGATAAGTTTTTCTGTTTGGCCGATGTGTTCGAGGCGGGACTTTTAATTTGATGGCGCCGAGAACGGCTGCGGCAGCGCCTGAGCACACAGTGCTCACATTCTCCCTCTTGTTCGCTGTTGTCATTCAGATCTGTCTAATACGGATAGAAGTCTATCTAATAATCAGATAGAACTGTTAAACAAAGGAATTAAAATGTATAGAAAAAAGTATTATAACGATTGCTTTAATATTATTAAAGGCAAACATTATAATACTTTCTCGTTTGCCGTCTGCATTCCGCAAATACGCATTTATATAATTTAAACAAATCTTTGAATGACTAATGAGCATTTAATTTCACAAACCTTGCAGACTTAGTCGAATCTAGTTGAGATCTTGTGAAGTGTGCATGTGACCTGCATGATCGCGTGTTCTGTGACGGTCGGTCCTATGGTCCGTGCGAATTGAATACAGTCAGGAGGAGAGTTCAGCTTCACTGGAGACGCGCGATTGACAAACTCGTGACTGATTTCAAATTATGCTGCGCGTTATGCATTTGCCCACCATCATATTCATGTCATTTTCACTGTGTGCTGTATGTAAAATGAGTGTAACCTTGGCTTTATTTGAAAAAATATGATTCCCAATGCACATAAACTTCCCAGAATACTGAGTGCCCTGTGTTTACTTCCTTATTAATTATATTTTTGTTAAATATTTATTTATTTGTGAAAAATACTTTGTCTTCTAGAGTATGTTTATTTTACACGTTTATTTTTTTAATCCATTTTCAAATGATTTCAAATTTCTTAAATATGAATTAAAATTAATAAAATTACATCGGCTTTATATCGGCCATCGGCCACCCTGCTTCCCAAGATATCGGCATCGGTATCGGCTGTCAAAAAACCCATATCAGTCGACCACTAGTCTTGTATGTGATTTTATGGGAACAAGCGAGTATACCTTAGCTCCAATACTTGACAGAATTTGCCTGAGGTTCCTCTGCTCAGTATTTCAGGCTGCGTTCTGCTCTTTCCTCACAGCTTTCCCTCACATTCCTCTCTGATTAAGGAAGGGTAATTATTTAATTTAGTGGAATGTTGTGTGGTTTATCCTGCTGTTTATCACTCCTCACGTTCGACTACAAATCTAAATTTCCTAATATATAGTATTTCTGCAATACATTTATTTATTTCTGTCATTTTGCTGGATCAACATCCTTTTATTGGTCCTGGAACAACATTCCTATCCAACAATCATGTGCCAAACTAGGGGTGGCCGATATGGCAAAAATATAATATCCAGGATATCTGCTGAATTTATCTGCCAGATTTAAGACTTTATAAGAACTGCACATAATAATAATAATAATGTCTATACAGAACAAACCCATATAATCTCAAAATAAATCATAAATCTCAGATTATTTTACCTAATTCAATAGGTTGCAGTACACATGCAATGACTTAGATTTGCAGTTACCCTGTTTTGCTAATATTAAATTGGTTTATGTACCAGTACACAAATACATATTAATTGGAGGTCAATATGGGATTGTACTGATATGATAATAATGTGTTTTTAATAGAGCCAAAAAAAAAAAGATTGTGCTGAAACTATTAAAATGATTTATATTGATAGATTAAAGAATGTTATTAGTCTTTCCTTGCTGTGGCTGGGTGGCCCAGGGGGAACTTTATGCATTACGCAGTACTTTTAATTGTAAACAAGCCCTACATGACTTTTATTTTGAAATGAATACAGTTTACTGAAATGAAATGAAATGAAAATGAAAAATTCTGTCATCATTTACTTGCTGTACTCTCAAGTTGTTCCAAACCTGTACATGTTTCTTCCTGTTTCTTTTCTATTGAACACACACAAAGATATTTTAAAGAATGCTGATAACCAAACAGTTGACGGTATCCACTGACTTTCATAGTATGGAAAAAAATTTAATTAATACTATGGCTACCGTCAACTGATTGATTATCAACATTCTGCAAAATATCAAGAAGAAATGAACCCTTACAGACTTAGAACAAGTGGAAAGTGAGTAAATGATGAGAGAGAAATTATAGTTTGGTTGTTTAAATATCAAATTTTTTTTTTCTGTTCTTTTGCCCATCCTCCATCTTCAGAGAGCACGTCCAAGAGCCGACAGAAGAAGAGTTACTAGCTCAATTACAACAACATCCTCATCTGCACCTCTCCTGGTGACCCTAAACTCATCCCCCCTCACCTCCACCTCACGGGACGTCTTTAATACATAATTACACCAAAACACCCAGAATCCTTCAGGACTCCATCACGTCTGTGTAGGCCTTATGTTTACATATCCATCCATTTTGGAGGGCCTGTTTCCCATTATAGGATCTGTGTTGCTTCAGGTCTGCCTGGGAAAGGATGTATGTGTTTTTAACAGAACGTCACACTGTTTGGAGGAACTTCAATTTATAAAGAGGCTTTAGCTCAAGTCACTCTTGCTGCTGGAGTCAAAAGTTTTTGTTGTATGCTCAAGACAACCTGTACATTTCAGTAGTGTTCATGATGAAGTATCAGTACCAAAGTTTTTGATTTACGCTAATGTCTGGAAGGAATTCATTCTTTGAGTTCGTTTTTTTTTTTTTTTTTTTTTGAGAAACCAAACACATTTTTGTCCTGCGTTTTATGATATCAATATTTGTATTTATTTCTGTAAGCCTGTTACAATATAAAAAAAATGAAACAATCTATAGATTGTTTTAAAAGTAATGGAAACAAAGGGACATAACTCATTGCTGTGTTAAATATTTTTAGCTGTGTTTTATTAATTTGTAGATTCTATATTTTTGACTGCCATTATGTCTGTTCAGTGCTTTTATTCATGTTAGATTGTTACTGTATATTTTACAGAAGTTTTTATGGGTGAATCTCTCAAAAACTGTCAAGAAATGTTCAGATCATATTTCACCCAGAAAATAAACTAGGAAAGGAAATGGATTCCTTTTACTGTAATGTGAAAAATATATATTATTAATATATAATACAGTTTAATTAAATCAGTTATTGCTTCCTGACAGGAGGATTGAGAAGTGTTTTGTATTATAGTCAATAAACAAAGCAAGTAACATTTTGAATTACGTTGTCACAATGTGAAAAAAAATAAATAAATCTTCAAATCTGAGTTTGTACCAAATTTGTATTCAAATCTCAATGGTACAAACTGGGTTTAATTTCCTCTTGATGCAAAAGCATATTTTTACTTTGGATTTTGGGTGTAATTTGACCCAGCCTGTTCGTCAGTAAATTTCAGTGAGCTTATCCAGTGTCATTATTGGGATATCTTTCATGTTTTCAATGTTATCAACAGATGGTGTTTTGTTGTAATCGATACATTTGACTGAATATTGGTATAAATGGTTGAATTAAACCACTATATTGTGTTCTTTCTGGTCTGAGAGCAACTTGTTGATTAAATGTCTTAAATGTCTACAGGCAAATCAGATTTATATCATGATTAGTTTTCTGTAGTATGCTTTACATCAAACCAACTTTAGATGACATTGTGTCAGAAAACATCATGTTTTCATTTTTGTTTTTTAGCTAAAATGTTAGTAATTTTGTTTTTGTCTTTTCAGTTTTTTATTCAATTTTTTAAAACATGTCTTCAGTTTTTATACATTTTTATTTAAGTTTTAATTTGACTTATTATACTACATCAAGTTAAATGAGATGAGAAATGAAAATGAGACACGTTGCATTTATTTTTTTGGTCATTTTAGTTTTATTCATAAAAAAGTGTTATAACATTGAAAAGAGGATCACACAGGCCCATACTGTGCTTAAGGTCTTACATAAGTGTTTTAATTTCCAAAACAGTCTATTTACCAAGACCATTTTCTAGGCCAGTTGGAAACTCCCAGGTGATTATATGGACTTCCTCAGCCAGAAAAGTAGATCAACACACACACTTTGCACTGATTTAGGGGGCTAAACACACAAACACCCTCTTACACAGGGAAACCAGTGTTGTGGACTGCTGGACCTTGTGTTGAACATACATCAGAGTGACCGTGTCCACACACACACACACACACACCTCACTGTCCAAACAAATACACAAGAGTTCCCTTCCACTGTTTGTTTACTTTTCCTCTAGATGTGTTGTAGCTTCAGTGAGGGGTTTAAGTAAGAAATGCACATGTAAATTGTCACAGTATTTTAATTTTCTTTACAAGGCAGGTAAATTTTTTGTCATAGCAAATTTATTCAGGTGTAAAAATACACTACCTGTCAAAAGAGGAATAAATTGTGTATTTTTTTATATTTTCAAAAGTCTCCAATGCTCATAAGGCTGCATTCATTTGAGCAAAAATGATGTAAAAGCAGTAATATTGTGAAATATTGTTACAGGTAAAAAAATTAACGTTTTATATTTAAAAATGTAATTTATTCCAGAATTTTAAGCATAAATCTCTCATGTGACATTACTTTTATTCAGCAAGAACACATTAAAATGGATCAAAAGTGACAGTAAAAACATTTATAGAAATCAAAAGATTTCTATTTCAAATAAATTATGTTCTTATTCAAATAAATGCATTCTTTAATGTCTTGGTGAGCATAAGAGACTTATTTCAAAGACGTAAAAATTTTTTTTATATATATATATATATTCCAAACTTTTCACATAGTGTATGCACTGTATCATACATGTTGGTCATTCAACAACTTAGAAAACCATGTCAATTATAGCATTATTTTTTCAATTATTAGATTAAGCACTTTTATAATGTGTGTGTGCCAGATGCTTCAGGGTAAGCTGTGTCAGTGGCTAAACGGGTAGCATGATTCAAATTCAGGAACTACTGTTACAAAACGTTGAAAACTGCTTTACTGCATTCAAATAGTCTGAATATACAACTTTTATCTTGCAGCTTATGTGAAAACAAATTGAATAATGTGCAGTGAACTGGATTGTGCATTATCCCTTTTTCTCATTTATGTTTATATTTTTAATAAAAAAATAAATATTGTTCACATATTCACCATTTTAACAACATTTTTGACTTGACACAACCTACCCCTATTTGGGGCAAGATGTGTTACTGGATCAGTCATATTTCTAAGGCTCTGCGTTAGGCGCGTCCTTTTAAGAGTCAGTTGTATTTGTTTTCCAAATTCTCTTTGCCTATAGAGGACAACTTGAAAAATGGCACAGCTTACCTCATTCTCCCCTGTATATCATTAAGGTATGTTTGTGCCCTACCTTATTTTACTAGCCATGTGAACAACTATGGTTATACAGTTTGTAAACGATTTAACATGTTTACTCAATATTATTCATTCAACTTCTATTTCAGTTACAATGTCACACTTAAATCAGGACTTGTGTGGTCAGAATTGCTTTGCAGCGCTTTCATAAATGTGACCCTGGACTACAAACCCAGTCTTAAGTCGCTGGGGTATATTTGTTGTAATAGCCAAAAATACAGTGTATGGGTCAAAATTATCGATTTTTCTTTTATGCCAAAAATCATTAGGATATTAAGTAAAGATCATGTTCCATGAAGATATTTTGCAAACTTCCTACTCTAAGTATATCAAAAATTTATTTTTGTTTAGTAATATGCATTGCTAAGGACTTAATTTGGACGACTTTAAAGGCGCTTTTCTCTATATTTAGATTTTTTTGCGACCTCAGATTCCCTGTTTTCAAATAGTTGTATCTCGGCCAAATATTGTCCTATTCTAACAAACCATACATCAATGGAAAGCTTATTTATTCAATGTGTAAAAATCTCAATTTTGAAAAATTGACACTTAAGACTGGTTTTGTGGTCCAGGGTCACAAATAGCTTTAAACATTCAAATCTACATTATTGATCTTTTTAAAGTGTAGTTTACACGGCCTGATTGTGAAGGCTTTAAATAATAAACAAACTGTTCTTCTGAGGAATGCCTTTGTCAGCTGTGAGGAGATCCATATTGCTCTGGAATGTGTGGAGCTGCCAAAGAGATTTTAAACTCAGTTGTCAAATAATTAGTTTTTTTTGCCTAAGTACTAAATTCAGTTTTAAATGAACACCTAAAGTAAGAAAAGTAATTATTACAAGTACAACTACTTTGTAAAGACTTACAAGTGGTCTATAAAAAGCTGTATTTCCATTTAGGTGACAAATATTATGAATTACCCCTTAAAAAAATAACAATACTTGTTCAGGGATATAAACTCACAAGGATTGAAAAAGGTAAGACAATTACATATCCAAGTCAATGCTTCAGTAGGATTTTTTTGTTAAAGATTAAGCTTCAACTCCTAATTTTGGTCAATTTGTAAATGGTTACATGATTAAAAGTTGCACGTAGTAAGTTTTACTGGCTCTTATTTGTTTTTACATCTCACGTACGGCTCAGTTATGTACTATTATCGTACTATTTTGGGAAATTCATGACTTATTGGCAACGTAACTGCAATGTCATGGGCCCGTAATTTCATTCCCATTATTTTACCACCTCACAGCGTCGCCAGCATGGCCTTAAGGTCATAAGATAACCAAGAACGTTCCAGTTACGTACAGTAGCCTACTGTATTCGTAGGCGTGTATCTTAAAGGGTTAGTTCACCCAAAAATGAAAATTAGGCTGTGTTTTACTCACCCCCGAGGCATCCTAGGTGTATATGACTTTTTTCTTTCAGACGAATCCAGTCGGAGTTATATAAAAAATTGTCCTGGCTATTCCAAGCTCTATCATCGCAGTCAACGGATGTTGCGGTGCTTCAGTCCAAAAGAAGTGAAATAAAAAGCGCCCATCCAGGGTGCGAACTACGGGGGAGCTCGGCTCCCCTTAATAAGACATGGGCTCCCCTGAAAACGTGATTTGTGAAATTTTGGGGGGTCTCAAAAATATTGTGTTATTTTGAGTTTTGTGTAATGTGATCATCGTGGATTATTATGTGTAAAATTGCAAAAATATAATTCATTTATGCATGACGTCGATTTAAACCTAATTCACTTCAATAAAGATAACTATACATGCTATTCTTGTCATGAGCATCAAGGAGTGAGGGCGCTGCGGTGCAAATTCCACTCATGTTTAGTACATGTTAACTCAAAGATTCGTAGAAAAAATATAAACGTTGGACTCTGGTCGATTCTGTGTTAAGGTAAGACATGTTATTCGCAATTAAGTGTTGTGGCTGGGTTGTTATAGGTCTGCGTGACTCTCGATGTCTTAGGCCTAATTGAACGGAGGAATTATGGTAATCTTCTGTAGCCTAACGACAAGTAAGTTTAACCGTTGTTCATGTGAACTCAAAGACAGCCTGATGCTTTGTTTATAGACTATTTGTGGGTGGCTGTTTGTTGTTTCACCTATCAATTTGTGTCGATAAAGTATAATAGGGTAAATCCTGTATAGTGATTACGGTTTAAATATGTTTTTTTTACAAGAACGCATTGATTCACTACAGGAGGCCTTTGTTCACCACCCGGAGCCACGTGAGACACTTTTTTTATGGATGGGCGCTTTTATTTCACTTCTTTTGGACTGAAGCACTGCAACACCCGCTGACTGCAATGATAGGGCTTGGAATAGCTAGGACAATTTTTAATATAACTCCAACTGGATTCATCTGAAAGAAGAAAGTAATATACACCTAGGATGCCTCGGAGGGTAAAACACAGCCTAATTTTCATTTTTGGGTGAACTAACACTTTAAGCGAAGCAGCATAGAGAACTGACCCATAAATCTGTACTTGAGAGCGACCACGTATGAGGTGTTTCTAGGAAGTTAGGCTATAGTACATTAAAGAATGATCAGATGACTTTTTACATACACCATGTGACCTGTAAATGCAAAAAAAAAAAATTTTACAATGCAGTTTTGCAAAATATTCCTTTTTCAAATTGCCTGAAAAACCACCTCGTGCGAACCATTTGCCGTATTTTCAATTCGCAATTTCATTTTGCTCAATTTGAAGGGTAATGAAAATGCGCCTATTATGAACGCAAATTAATATATTTATATATTTTTTTTCCTAGGTTTTGTGTTACATCAACTTCACACACACGGGTCAAAAATGACTAATCTATGCAAGCGTGATAATACAAAAGAATAAATAAATTTTGTTAAAATAATTATTTTAGCAGTTATTTAGACCAACACATTTAACACTTGCAATACGTTTATTTGCCACTTTGTCAAACATAACATACACATATCACAGATAACCGATAATACTGAAATTGAACTGTCTGTAGTGCAACTGTAGTGAATTGTAGTGAATGTGACAGAATAAATGAAAATAAAACTGACAAAATAAAATAACGCGGGAACAGCACCATCCCAAACTGCAATCTCAGTGCTTACATGCACAAATGACAACACGTTTGTGCTCCTTTCACACAGGCCTGGTGCACTGGAAACACCAGCTGCTGACTTTTCTGTCTTAGGCAGCAGGGCAGATCCTGCACCTCTTCCTCTTTGATTGGCCCTCCTGCCTGATGTCCTCCTTTGGCTGTGATTTGATTTTGTTGCCTTTGTAAGATGGTTTTGAAGGTAGGGCGTGCCCTCCAAGAGCCTCTTCATATGTGGCATGACAAGCTCTTTGACCAGCTCCTTGATGAATAGCTGTCAGGCACTGGTCACACCACCCATGTAATCAGGGTGTTGTGCAGTGAAGTTGGTGTAGGCCAGGGATGGCCAACAGGGAGAGCCACAGTCCTGTTAAGTTTTGCCTTAACCTTGATAAAAACTCACCTAACTCCAGCTTTCTAGTAACCCTTAGACCTTGATTAGTTTGTTCAGGAGTGTCTGATTAGGGTTGGAGTGAAACTCTGCAGGACTGTGGCTCTCCAGGACCGGAGAGGCCACCCCTGGTGTAGGCACTGAGGGTGGCAACATCCAGCACATTGTTGTAGCGTCTGGACCAATCAGACACACCATTTTTCATTTGATTTAACAAATCAATTATTCATTAGATTAACAAACATTCACAGACCCCTCACCCAATAAACATACTGGGTGCCAGGATGTCTGTAACGACACCAGGCCCCCCCTGGTCCCCATGGCAACCACGACACCTTTGCTAGACCAGATACATTTACGACCTAATGGCATGTTGAGAATTACCCCTCTCACTACAATTTCCATAGGAAAGACACAGTGCACAGTAGAAATGGACTCTTCTCTAATTAATCCATAGGAAAACCTTTCTTTGAATGAACACACATATCCTTCAGGTCATTGTGTATGTTGTCTTTGAGATTTTATACTGTTTTATGCAGGCTTATGATGGAACCACTCGTTCCTGTCATCTTACCTATATGTAATTAATTATAACTAGTTATGATTAATTATTCATATTTCCCCATGAGCTGATTCGCTACATTGTATAGCACCATGGGCCACCTAGGTGTTCTCCACTTGCAAACCATTTTTAATCAATCTATTGGACTGGGTCTGAGTTTCCTCTTCAGAGAACTCATCAGACAAGTCTTCAATGTCATCAAATGAGTCTTCATCTAGGAGAGCTGGATTTACACCCACAACTCCAGATTGACTCTGTGGCACATATTCAGATATTTCAGACTCTGAATCAGGACTAAGAATTGCCTCATCTTCCTCATCCTATTTTTCATGCAGCATCTCTACAAACATTTCAGCCATTAATCTAGAATGACTGGGACCAGCCCTACTAATACTCTGGATGAAGAAAATCAAAAGCCCATGTTGTTGTTGACCCATGTTGTTCATTAGAAGGGTAGTGATACAAAATGTTTTTTAACAATTAATTTTATAAAAAAAATAAGAAAGGAAAAATGAAAATAAGGATTTGTGATGATCAAAAACAAGTTAATTGAGGAATACCTGAAATACTGAATAATGAAATTAATTTCTTGCTAAGATATAGAAAATAAAAACTCAGTCGGGTTACTTTAGACCCATATTGTTCATCAAAGGGTTAAGATAAAATGTGTTTCTTTTCAACAAGTCAAAATACAGCGCGCCTGCGCCTCCACATTTAAGCTGCGCGCTCATTTGAAAGGCACGTGCACAGTTTAACGTCTGACTGCACAGTTCGTTTTTCTGAGGTGAGAGACTTTTTATCTATCGCCTTACTTTAGCTCGATTCACAATGGTAAGCTTGTAATAAAGGTTTCTCATTTTTGAGTGGTACGGGTAGGTTTTCGCAGAAAATTCGAGCATGGCGCTGTGTCATTATGTCACATCTGTAAACATAAAGAAGTTGTCCCGGGTAGTATGCTATATCGCACGTGGGGATGCTGCACTAAATACACGCACTCACGCAATGCTGATGTTATTAACATCAACAATTTGAAAACAAAGTATAACAATAATAATAATTGGCATGGTTTGACGTCATATGAGCTAACCGATCATTAGATTTAATCACCAATGATAGCGCAATTTATTGCAATGCTTTTTTCCTCAGTTGATCAGAGCAAAAGTGGCAGTTGTTACTTACTTGTTCGGATGACATTCTCCAGTGAAAACTCTTATTTGGATCATACTTTCAAGATGTAGAATCTGTGAATATAAAGTAGAGATGGGAAAATTCACAGATTCACACCGGTGAATTTAAAAGGTGTGCATCGGCTACAAGTTGGCATTTGTATCGCGATGCATCGTTTCTAACATATTTGCATCGGTAAAAACAGATTTATTTATACAAAAATAACTAGTGGATTCGCTATACTTTTATTATTTAGAAAGTGACCAATATTTTTGATTTCTCCTCTCTGGACTGTTTATCAAGCGCGTTCTCTCATCACCAGTGCTGCTGCGGAATCTGACGAATCTCAACACTACGGAGACCCAAGGCCTGTTTCATAAAAAGATGCTAAGAAAAGCAAGGATTAAAGTCCAAAACCTTACTTGAAATAACCTAACAAATCAATCGCTGCTTAAGCAGTTCCATAAACGACTATTTAAGTTTGCGCAATCTCACTAATTTGTGCACGCTTATTCTTAAGCAGCCCTTAATGTCGACCATGGATCAAATCGATCCACCATGGCAAACAGCGAATACATCTGTGCTGTTTAAAGAGTTAGTTCACCCAAAAATGAAAATTAGCCCATGAATTACTCACCCTCAATGCATCCTAGGTGTATATGACTTTCTTCTTTCAGACGAATCCAGTCAGAGTTATATTAAAACACTTACTTTGATAAGCTGTTTAATGGCAGTCAGCGGGTGTTGCAGTGCATCAGTCCAAAAGAAGTTAAATAAAGCACATCCATCCATAATAAAAAGTGCTTCACACGGCTCCGGGGGGTAAACAAAGGCCTCCTGTAGCGAATCAATGCATTTTTGTAAGAAAAATAACCATATTTAAAACGTAATAATCAATTTAATCTAGCTTGCGCTCACTGTTGAACACTGTTGGGCTCTCAAGTTACGTTTAAAACGTAATAATCAATTTAATCTAGCTTGCGCTCACTGTTGAACACTGTTGGGCTCTCAAGTTACATCAAAAGTTTGGAGTGAGATTACATCTGTTAGGGGAGGAGTCACTCAAATATTTGCAGCAGCAGCCCCTCGGCCACGCCCAATTCTCAAGTTTTTGCTAGCAGTTCAATTATACCTATTGCTTATAATTGACCAGCATAAATAGAAATTATAACAATGGGTAAATATGATAAAAGACAAACAATTTCATCCACATAAAGTAAATTGTTTTATTTATTACTAATATAAAAATTAATTTGGCCCCAAACGATCCAACTGAACAGCAGTGCTCAATGTACATACCGTACACATACAGCAGGATTGCATAACTTGCCCTGAGGATGTATGTCAAGCTGTGTGTGTGTGTTTATGTGTGTGTGTGTGTGTGTGTGTGTGAGAGAGAGAGAGAGAGAGAGAGAGAGTACACATTTCAGCTTATGAATGGTGTTTTGTGTTTGTTAGAAAACACTCTCTGTCTTGTTAAGAGAATGCTCCAGATATGCCTCACCCCTCCTTTTTTCTCTCTCTCTCAGTCTTCTATATACAACGCATTCTCTCTGAATCCCCCCTTCTGTATCCATCTCTCTCTCTTGATATTATGTTTTAAATATGTCTTACTTATATGCGAGGTATGCATGCTTAAATGTATACATTAGCTTCTCTTGGTTCAAATGTCCCAAATAAGGACATGATCTTGTTAAAAGAATGTTCCAGATATGCCTCACCCCTCCTTTTTTTCTCTCTCTCTCAGTCTTCTATATACAACACATTCTCTCTGAATCCCCCCTTCTGTATCCATCTCTCTCTCTTGATATTATGTTTTAAATATGTCTTACTTATATGCGAGGTATGCATGCTTAAATGTATACATTAGCTTCTCTTGGTTCAAATGTCCCAAATAAGGACATGATAGCTAGGAATGAGGTTCGTGATGAAACTCTGAAGACAGTTCAGCATTCTTCGCAAAAGTCTATTCCTAATATGTCCATGTTTTTCTGTACATGTGGCCATTTTATATAAACACATGTTCTTGGCCAAAGATCCTATGTGTATGTTATTCATATCCTCATTGGTTAAGAGGGTGAAACTCCCCTCGACATATGCCTATATAATATCTGTATTTCTATGAATAAATTGAAGTATTGAGGATACATTTGACTGTGTGTTTTCTTACTTCCCGGCCGTCTATCTACACTTTAAGTAACTGAGAATTCTTCAAGGTGGCAAAGAGAATTTACAGAGGGACCAAATTGTTATTCTTTATTAATATGATGACAGGGGCTCCCATTTAAAGCGCTGTGGCTCAAGGCCAGCCATTTTCACCATCATGATGGATGATAGCGTTTCGTCCAGAGCCAAACTGTTCCTAGTTTTGCTTTTGTTCAAACCCACCAGGGAGAACAGTCTCTCTGCATCTGCATTTGAGAGGGGAAGTGCTTTAAGTGGGAGCCCTCTACCCCTGTCATCATGGCATCAAATTGTGCAACAAACACAACAGAAAAAAAACGTTCATGTCAAGTCAGTCAAGTCAAGTTTATTTGTACAGCACTTTTCACAATACAAATCATTGCAAAGCAACTTTACAGCAAATTAAGTTTCTACAATATTTAGTGGTAGCTTATCAGTGGTGACTGTCAGTTAATGTACATATGGCAGAAATGTATGGAAAAATCTATTTAAGATATAATAAAACAGACGATGAACACTATTAACAGCAATTATCATATGATGCAATCAAACTTATAGCAAAATGTGGTAGTTCTGTGTGTTGTTTCAGGGTTGGCATCATCTGAGGTTCTCTGAGGGGTTGGCATCATCTCTTCTCAGGTGTTCTGGATCCAGACTGAAGCTTGTGTAAATCCTGGCAAAAACAGAGAAACAAATAGAGACATAATTAGCGTAGCTGCTGTTCCAACCAAGCAAAATTGATTTGTTTAACCCAAACTAAAGAATAATAATGTGCATTTGATCAGATATAACTGCAGTACAAGATTATGAGATGCATTATTTGAATGCTTGGCCAAAGAGATGTGTCTTTAATCTAGATTTAAACAGAGAGAGTGTGTCTGAACCCCAAACGTTATCAGGAAGGCTATTCCAGAGTTTGGGAGCCAAATGCGGAAAAGCTCTACGTCCTTTAGTGGACTTTGCTATCCTAGGTACTTCCAAAAGTCCAGAGTTTTGCGACCTTAGGGAGCGTGATGGATTGTAGCAGGAGCTGAAATGTGTACTCTCTCTCACACACACACACACACACACACACAGCTTGACATACATGCTCAGGGCAAGTTCTGCAATGCGTACAGTATGTACATTGAGCACTGCTGTTCAGTTGGATTGTTTAGGGCCACATTTATTTTTTGATACATTTGGATTTTTGAAATATATAAAACAATTTATTTTATTTGGAAGAATTTGTCAGATTTACCAAATGTAATAACATCTCTAGTCCTTTCCTTAGTTTCAGGTAGCCAAAGCTAAGTTAAAGCTTCTGGTTGCAAAGCAGTTGGAGAGTTTTTGACTGTATCAATAATAATTTAGCACAAATTTGGCTATATTACCCAACATCAGCTCTCACTATCTTTGATCACAGGCAAGTGATTTCGTCCAGGAATCGTAAAATAAAAATGCTTAAAAAAAATGAAGGGGTTACCTACAGCATTCATTGGATCTTGCTCTTACACTCTACTGCTACGTTTACGCTAGTGCGTTTTCATTTTAAAATGCATAATTTTTGCTACGGTTACACCTGTCATTTACACTAGCCTTGCATTTTCGACAATCGAAAACGGAGACTTTCGAAAACGCTGCAGACCCCATTTCAGTTTGAAAACTCCGGGGTTGTGTTTCAGTGTAAACGGACCAAAACGGAAACATTTGAAATCGATGGCGTGGCTGCCCACATTCGCTCTGCGTATCCTTGACAATCGTGTAAACAATAACATCATGCTCACTGTTGTACCTGCATGAATGTTCATGTGACATGCATTTTCGGTTGTGTAGTGTGGACGGAGATCGTTTCTGAAACGCAGTGAAAACGCCAGTGTAGACGAGGATCGTTTTCATTTAACGAAATTGAACGCACTAGTGTAAACAGGGCCTATGTGTGTGCGTGCATCCATGTTGCCTATAGTAACGAATGTGCTTGCAGTGGGATCACATAATTTACATAGAAAAAACAACATTCTAATTCTAACAACAGCAAAATCGGTCACTTACACGATTCGTACAAATCCAAAGATTTTGGTGTTTGGGGGAGGTGGGGGTTGTTCACTATCATCATTATTTGTTGTGAAGTGTTTACTAGTTGGCACAGATAATTTTGTGAAATTGTTTTGATGGTCTGGTGGGTTAAATTCTTAAAATAAACACTTTGCTAAGTCCTGCTTTAAATACATTACTGACCAGTCCTATTTTGGCTACCCAAAAAAAGATGTATGCCATATGATGTTTTGTAATAAAATGTAATTTTTAGAAAGCGGCGTGGAGATAAATGAAACTTTCAGTAAGTGAAAAACAATGGCATTCTCAAAAATGAGGAAAGTTGACAGGTCCTTAAAAAGGCATAAATGTAGTTGTATCAAATTTAAGGCCAAATAAAGTCTTAAATGGTACAAGAAAGTCTTAATCATGATTTCAGGAGGTCTTAAATTTGGGGAAGAAAGACAAAAATTGCGATACGGCTTAATGTGATGATTAAACTTTCGAAAGGCTGTGATTTCATTGAATAAACATGAGTGCTGTGTTTCAAAGTTCGGTGCTGTGCTGCTTTGTTTACAGCCATTACCCGGGAAACCACTATATTTCTACAGTTCCAAAAGCGCCTCCTGCTGGCAGAGAATGAATTTTCAATAAGCACGTCTGCTGTTTCTGTTCAGACCAATGTGAAAATCAACCAAAGTTTGTACGCTACAAATACGCAGAATTGTTCATGTGAATTGGTGGATCAACAAGAAGATAATGCATTATTAAAATGTAAACAATTAAGACAGTAAAATATATTTATGTTATTTAATTAATATAATAATTGATTGATGATAATTTTTTTAATTAATATAATAATTTATACTTTTGACTACTTTTTCTTAAAAATGGTTTAAAGGCTGAAATGTGAAGTTTATTGTTTAATAAAAAATTTTGTTTTTGTGAAAACCTGTATCTGAACTGTAAATCATGATTTATACAGTCGTTTTTATTTTATTTTTGCAGGTCTTAAAAAAGGTCTTAAAAGTCTTAAATTTGGCCCTAAATATCCTGCAGATACCCTGGTCAGGCAAAACCCATCAATTCATGTTTTTCTATATAATTGTCCGGACCACGGCTGGTGAGGAGGGTTCATTACTGGACCTCAAGCAATTTTAGCTGAAGACCCCTGATGTAGAACATACTTTTTAAGTGGTCGCAAAGTAATTACTTAAAAGAAGTACCTTTTTGGATTTTGGATGCAGTCTGTGTTTGAATCATTTTAAACAAAGTTTGGGAACAGGAATCCATTGCTTAAAGGATTAGTTCACTTCCTGAATAAAACTTTCCTGATAATTCACTCACCCCCATACCATCCAAGATGTTCATGTGTTTCTGTCTTCAGTCGCAAAGCAATTAAGGTTTTTGATGTTTGAAATCTTTCTTGTGGAATAATGCATACTTTTTTTCACTGTCCCTGTAGGCTGTATGTGGTATAAAGTATATACTACATAGTATATAGAAAATAGTATGGATGTGTCCATTCTGAACATAGGCAACAGTTAGGACAGGTTTTAGCTAAGGGTCAGTGTGATTTTTCTATACAACTATTCTGTACTATGTGCTAGCTCATATATAAAATGAGTATAGACTACCATTATGTCTAGGCTTTTCTCCAGCAAAGCTCAACAGGTGGCAGTATTTTATTCAGTGTTTTCTTGTGTTTTATTTTTTCACCCGTTTGGTTCATCGGTGTACCTCTTTCACGAGTTCACCCTTACATCTAATCTGATAGCAAATAGTAAGCATATTTTGGCATGCAGTCCTGGGGAAGGGCTCCAAGCATGGAATATAGCCAGAACCCAGATAACTCCCCCTATCCCTAATATGGGATGAAAATAGATTAGGAGTGAGGAGTTGGATATATATATATACGTATTGTGCTAGTTAGGATGGTTAGCTAAACGAGTTACACCTGTGCCAAATTGGTTGATTATCTGATTGTGCTCCTCCCGAACCTTGTTAATAAAACATCATTAAACAGTAGTGATGGGAAACCGAGGCTTTCAGAACCGTTTGAGGCTTTCATCAAATTGTGCCAAAAAACGGTTCATTACTCGAAGCTTTTTAACACAGTGCGCATTATGCCGAGTTCACACTGCACGATTTTCAAAGACATCGCATCACTGTTGGTTTCACACTGAACAACTATCTAGGGTAGCATTCAGTTGTTGCTGTGTTCACACTGCACGATGGAACGACGACAGGAGGTCCAGGGCCTAAATATCACGTTATTGGGGTCACTTCAACCTGCTGACATAAAAAACAACCGCTGGCAATCGCGGATTTGGCAACACTGGTCCGCAAACTAAGTTTCATATAACTCCTTCCCGAACTTCCCGCTGCCCTGTATCTTGGTCTCTTATTGGCTGTAGGTCATCGCCGATGTGTTTTTCAGTCAGAACTCATTTCACACAGCGGGATTGTGAATCGCCGACAGCTCCAGATATTTAGCATGCCAAATATTTCACGGGCATCGGCGATGCGTCGGCGATTCCCTCAGATCGCGTCTTTGATAACTCGCACTGCGTGATTGTCACTCATGTGAACGAGCACCGATTTGCCTCTGATTTCGGGCATTTGTCGGCGATTTTGCAAAACCTGTAGACGAGTGAAAAATCGGGCTTAAATCGTTCAGTGTGAACTCGGCATTACCGACATCTGGTGGTCAGACTCGGTTTCTCCAGCCTATCTAACGGAGCAGAGGATAGTTTGAAAAAGTTTTTAATCTGTGCCAACTCGTGTCATGCGTAGTCCGGTTAATGGATTCACATATTGTTCAATTATATAAGATATACAAGTGTGTGATTATAATTAATAATTGACGTGAGAAGTAGCAAAAATATTTTGGGTGAGCTGTTCGGGGTCTCTGAGACCCCAGCTAGAACATGATAAAATGCAATAGAAGTGTGACATGCATTTAGTTTCTGTCTGGTGTTGAGGTTATTCTAAACTATTCTACTGAATCCCAAATAAGTGTTCACACACACACACACACACACACACACAACCAAGTCAATGTAAAGTCAAACACAAGAGTCATGCGAAGTGCCAATTTTTTTCAAACCAGCTGTCCCGACCTTCCGGTACTGCATGACGTTCAAAGCTTCAAACGTCATCAATCGTGTGGTGTTGTCATTTCTATACAAGCATCGGCACAGTGTGTGATACAATAGTGCTTTGAAAACTGCATCAGAGCATCGATCGGAGCCTCGGTATCAATCGTCTCATCACTATTAAACAGAGCCACAGGTTTGGGTCCCCCATCATATACTGGAATACAGGTTCGAACAATGTTGACAGCTGTAAAAAGTGATGTCAGGCACGGTGGTATGTGAGCAATGCCACAGTCTGTTAGTTCTCCCATGCTTATCTTGTCTCTGCAACCTGCTTGTTTGATGATTGAGATTTTTCCCATTACTACTTCTTTTGAGGGTTTTACATGTGGAATTTGCAGCTTGTAAGGCCTTGCCTCCCACTGCATTCTTTACTTGCTCACACACAGAGTTCTCATTACGCAGCGCTGTATTTCAAGTGTCCCATTTTTGTCAGCTATAGCAATCTGTCAGAAACACAGTTCTCACCATGGCTTGGAATTGGTGTTCAGAGGAAGCGAACACGTCTAGGATGATTATGACTTGATAGAGGTACAGCATGCCTGGAGTGACCTCAAAAACATTCAGTTTATCCATAAATCTGTGTTGTTGCCAGAAAGCTATTGAAGCAGGGTTTGGGCATGTGTTGATATCATAAGGTTGAATGCTTTAAACTTTCAGTTGTCAGATAGCCTTGCTGGCATTCCTTTAACTTTAACTTTACCCTGTGGCTGCTGTTAGCTAGGTCAACAGATCTATATTGGGCCTTCAGCAGGAACATCTCCCCTTCTTCTGAGTACAGTGAAGAGTCATCAACATTTTTTCTTTTATGTGTAGGTCAGAGTATGTGAGCGGAGTGGAGCGGCAACAATTTCCCCTCCGCGCTCCGAGCATTTAATAATCACTCTGCTCCAGCTCCGCTCCGGGTTCACCATTTCCTGCTCGCGCTCCACTCTTAGCTCACTGATATCAGAAACACCACTCCGCGGCTAAGTATTTAATTTGCATTTGTTTGAAATATCACAGTTCTGTTATCGTATATTAAAAGAAAAATTTAAATAAATAAAATCACAGGAACGTTTCAAAGTGGCTTATTGGAACACTAGTGTGCAAACTTTTTTCCTACCACATGCCAAGCTAATATGGTTGTCAGCATTAAAAGGTATAATTGCTACTTTTTGCAGTGCAAATTTTGTTTGTGATGAAAATAACAGTACGTTTTCATCAGTTATTTTACTTACGGATCGCTGAATTTCTGCATTTTATGCTACAGATTTCTGCTCATTCGAAATTGGATACAGATGAAGCACTGTAAGATTACATTTGTTTGAATGCATTATTGAGAGAGCGATTGCGTGTGAATAAGGGTTGTACCTGTTTAAATCATGCTTTCACCTGAAAATATTCAGTAGCCTATCTAGAAGGAACAAACAAATTCCTTGAGAACTATAACTTCCCGCTCATGCCCATTGCCGTCATCATAGCCTTCACATTCTTCCTGATTTGAGTGATCCTTCTCTATCAAACTAGCTATATGTTTAACATGTGAATTCTTGCTAAATATGCAGTTATATTACGGGCTGTTGGCATGAATTGTACTCGTGATGGAGCACTCTTGGAGTGAGTGAAAACCATGATGCTCCGATTTTTAAAAAATCCGCTCCACGCTCCATTCAAAAACACATCGCTCTGCTCCACTCACATACTCTGGTGTAGATACGTTCTGTTTTATATATGAAGAGTTCATTTGCAAAAACTGATATCTCCATTTTTTTTATTGTGCATTCCAAGTAATAGCAATCAAACTGCAGTTGGGTTGTTTTGATTAAGTAATAATAACTTACTTACTTAAACAAATACAGGTAATTTACAAAATTAAAGTTAATTGAAAGTATGTTTGTTTTACATATTAAAAGTTTGTTTTATCCACCTTTTTCTTCAACGCGGAAGTAAGCCTGGGTGAGACTTCCGGTTCATTAGCCGCTATAAGTAAATAACGAGGAGAATAACAATGTGCAGTAAACAGTAAAACTGTTTGCACTGCAAACCAGTGTGTTCATAATTAAGATAATACATTAAAATAATATGATAAGACACACCAACTTTCAATATCAAGCAGCAAAACTAACTGTTTTGTTCAGCTAAAAATAGCTGGACGGAGTGGACGCAGATGAGACCGGAAGCCAGACCCATAGAATTTACAAATGGCCGTGCCCATTTTTACGACAAGAAAAAGGTGGATAGCAAAAGCAGATAACTCCAACAGTGTTTTTTTGGCAAAAGCAGGTAACTCCACATTTCATGTTTTAGAGTTTAAAAAAACACTTGTTTAATGTTTGTAATCTCCTCAGATGACAATGTAGATGCCTGACAAACGTTGTTGTTGTTGTGATCATAAACTGTATGGATGTGATTGCACGCAATACACTGAACTTTTCCCTTAACATTGTAACGCGCTGCTTTGGCAAGGTTCTGTGAAAACGTTTCAGCTTTTATTTTCCTTTTTCGCCCTGAAGATGATATCACAGGTTCATCAAGTTCGTCGAAATTCTCCATCCTCGATCACTTTTAGTCAGCTTTGATGAAACTCCTCTCAGCTAGCACGTCTTTTCAAAGTGAAAGTAGCCTTGTCAATTTACCTGAATACAGCGTGCTGATTTGCTAAAATGGACTTATCGGCTTCTGTTCAAAAACAACAATGGCGCTTGTTGGGCTTCTGCAGTAAAACGTGAACTAGCGATGCCTTGAAAAACCGGCTTTTTTGACAAAACGTGTTTTGGGTTCAGATCGCACTCTATTTGGAGAATAATGCACGGCAATCAGCAAATTTTTTAAAAAAGTGTCGTTTATCAGTTTTTGCAAATGAACTCTTCATATATATATATATGTGTGTATATCTGATTGTGATATATATATATATGTGTATATCTGATATATATCTGATTGGCCAGATATCCAGTGCGCTGTGATTGGCCGAATACCTCAAGCATGTGACGGAAATGTTACGCCCCTTACCTTACTGTGATGCCGATTCAAAAACATGAAAACCCATTATAAACGAGGCATTTGTTGCATCCAGTGGGGACATAATTACGGATTATAATGACTTATACTGTCTTTTTACGCGTTGCATCGTGCCACGTAAACATAAAACCATGTCTGCATTTGTGATCGGAGAAATAACAAACAAGCGCTACTCTACACTGCTCAAAACTCGCGTTTGAATCGTCAGTGGCAAATCCTTTAAATGAAAACGTACTTACAGTCTGTGAGTCAGAACAGCCGGCACTGTAGTCGACTCTTCCAGGATCAGGAAACAGTCCTCCATAAAATGTACTGCACACAAATAAATATTTGGGTTGAACGGTTCTGGAACAGTGTTGTAAATACAACTTAACCACTGATTTCTAGTTGTGTCCTCTTTTGGAAGGCCAAACAAAGTAGTTTCGTTTTCACAACGAAACACAGCGTCACACACGGCGGCATTGAGCGAGCGGGGGCCGGCGGCTAGAGTGAGGAACGGCCGGCGGATTCGACGAAGGAGCGGCCAGTGGGCTTGCGGCAACCACATGTGACGACCACGGTGAAAGCCAATCCGGCGATCCACAGCGCGAAGTTGATGTATTTCCTCAGCGACCAGCACAGATCAGCTCCAGGCATGACGAATTGGATATCGTCCTCTTTAGGAAGGCCAAACAAAGTAGTTTCGCTTTCACAACGAAACACATAGCGCCTTCACGACATGGCGGCAGCAACAATACTACAGCGAGAATAAAAGTTACGCCTTCTTTCTTTGCGTGAACATTTGGGTGGCATTATGTAAATATTCCCAAATCGTGACGTAGACATGTGGGGGCATGTTAGAATGAGCCATTTTAGGTAGGCGTGGTTGACTCTTAACTTTTATAAAGAATATCTCTTTGGATTTGAGACTTTAGTCTTTGCAACTTTTGGTTGGATTGGAGTGAACTCAAGTTCAATTCATTGTATTGTTTGCTTTTGGAATACATAATAAGTGTGAACAGGTGGGTGCAAAGATTAAAATTATATGCCATCAATAGGGGTTCACTTTCACGATTTAGGGCAAATTGTATTTATAGCAATGGCAAATTGTTTGAATGTTATGAAAGGTACTCCAGACCACCTTTTCAAACAAAACTTATCTACAACAAATTAAATCTAATATGGATTCTGAAGGAGCATATTCAAAATTAAATGTTGGTTTAAAACTTGGTTCAGATGGGCAGCAGAAATCAGATTTTTTTGCCTATGTGACTTTAATTTTTTTTATAGTCTGTAGGGGTGTATCGTTACACAAAAATTTTGGTACAGCAGGTGGACAAAACACACATCTCAACACTGCATTTGTTCAGTACACATCCATGCTGAATTGAAAGAACCGTGCTGAAAATTCGGTATGAATAATTGTACAGTTACACCCCTAGTAATCTTTTTCATCATTCATCATGTTTTTTTTTGGTGAACGGCAACTCTATGGTGTTAAACACTGCAGAGCTTGTCTAATGTTTCCCTTAACATGCTGTAGTTAGCAAAACAACCAACCTTTTCAAACGTTCACTCTTTACATTAATCCATGTTAGGATGCTTCATAATTATGACAACCAATGTGGACAAGGTAGCTAAAGCAACTTCAGAAAAAACATGTTTATGCCATACTGTATATCTGTTAGCTATACTAAAACTTCATCAAGCTTGTTGATCTTTTACCAGCTTGCTTCTACTGATGTCACCCTAAAGTTTTAAGTATTGTTGGATGCTGGTGTAGAATCCACTGTTTAGGGACATTTGACAGTTCTGTTGTCTTTGGCAGGAGGTTCAGCTAAACACTTCTTTAAGCACTAATGATGCCCCTCTTTCTCACCCCCCTCTATTTCTGCTCGCTCCACTCACCCGCCCAGCACCTGGACCCCATCCCCGAATCCCGCTCCTGAAAACCTGGCCTTGCCATTTTTTTCAAGCTGTAATTAAGGAGATGGCTAGCCAGGCTCTGCTGTAATAGGAGTGAAAGAAATGTCCAACCTCACCCTCTGGCAGGGCATGGCAAAGAAAAGGAGAAGGTGTCACTGCATCTACACAATGCAGTTGGATCAAGGAGGGTCCTCGATATTGACACGTAGAGACTGGACCATCCACTCCTCTTGCTCCTCCTCTATTCTCCTCAACTGCTGCAATTCAACGCCCTCTCCGCACACCTCCTTAACTGTAATTAGGTGGCTGTCCCTGCGGCCCAGCGCCCTTTTGACTTTCGGTGTGTGCAGCAGCCCCAGCAGATGCACCTGCCCCCCGTCTTCCTCTGCTCAGGTGAACAAGGGCAGTTAATCTCCTGCGACCCCTGGCAGACTCTCCCAGACACCTGTCTGCCAGGTGCCGCTTTATCACCTGGCCGCTCCCTATTCTGGCCTGGTTGAGGATAAGGAGGGAGGGAAATAGCAAGAGACAATGAGAGAGAGAAAGTTCAGCACTCTTCAGCTCCAGCTCAACCCACACCTTTCTCCCACTGCCTGGTCTTTTGTGAACAGCAGCTGCTTAGGTGTGTGTGTGTGTGTGTGTCTTTGTGTTTCAGATGTATTGGAAATGTATTGTGTTTCAAAATGTATTGGAGTGATAAGAATAGTTTGGAATAGTTCTTCTAACCGAGGCATTTGAAAAGACTATGGTAAGTTACCAGTAGCAGAACTTCTCAGTAAAGTTGTAGCACCCTACTGATGACTTATTCGACCACTTTACAATTACTTTGTTAATCTGTGATGCTCTATTTAACCAAGGTATTGGATGCTGTACTATGCTGTGAACATAATCATGGCTGAATGGTGTTGAAAAGAGTTCTAACCTCTGATAATACACCATTGACCATGAACTCTTTCAAACTCAAATCCTGCATCCAAATATGTATGTGTATATATTAGCTGAAAAACAATACATACAAAAGGGAAGTATGTTCAAAATTTATAGTATTCATAAAACAGCATGCAAAAAGTAACATGATGACCTACTACTTTCGCAGTGATTGCAAATTTGATTGACGCTTTACTATTAAAGCTTCTTGGATACTGTCTATGCACATGCAACGGGAGTCAAGCCTGTATTCCTTACCAGTTACCATAGTGACAGTGACCAAAGTAATATCAAAGATGGGGACGTCCATAAAACTGAAAGTCTTTTATGAATCAGAATGAATGAAGTCAGAATCAGTTTCTGACACAACAAGAGTCCAATCGAGCTGCAAGTTCATCCATCAAATCTTCATTAACTGACAGCAGCTTTTATATTTGGGTGGAGAGCAGAAAATTTGAGTCGCGTGTAGAACACAAAACTGACGGGAGCGGTTTCAGTGGAGAACCCTGGATCTAAAACTTTCAGAGACACACAGCTCATTTCCCCCGTCACTGTAAGTTACTGAAACCACACATAAAAACATGCAACACACGGTAAACACGTGTTTATGCAGCAGAGCGACTCTCTAACACTGTATGATGTGACTGACAACTAGTTGTCCAGTCCTGTTTTGTTAACACAGCACGTGTTTTCCGAGAATGCGGTTGTGAGTCCTGAAAATTTACTGGTGTGAGTTCGGTTACAGAATGCGGTTGTCACGCCTGAAAATAACCGTACTGTGTGTGAACGTAACTGTATTAAGGACTTAAATACAGGAACATGCTGTGTGAACATGGCCTGTATAAGTGAATGTTGACTGTCTCATTTCATTTTGTGGTCTCTTAGCCATGTAATAACTAGAGGTTGAGCAATGTGTCCTTTTTGCCTATTAATCGACACAGATAGTTGATTGCTGGAACTATTGGCAAAAGTCCATGCCGATAGTTTTTCTGGGTTGCATCCGTTGCTGAGAAGGTCCGCTGTCATTATACAGTACGAGAGCACCCTCTAAAGTCAGAAATCACTGACACCACGTGCTGTTTGTTTTGACACGTGACACTGCGCGCTGCACAGAGCGGGACACTTCAGACGAACGGATTTAAAACAGACAACGAAACGGTGTATACAGTCCACTATAGTGCATGTTTTCATATGATTACTAAGTAATTCATTTGTTGACTAGATGCTTCATTAGTGGAGAGGGAACAGCAGCATGTTTGCTGTCAAGGCTGAGAGGACGCAAACATTAGCAGCACCTCAAATGGTTAAAACAATGTGACCAAAACACACGCAAGTCTGACACAAAAGCTTAATGTCACGATTGTTACCATCTATTTGTATTAGTTTATATCCAGCTGGTCACATTAATGCATTTGTTATCCAGCGAAGTTGTAGATTTAAAGCTGTTACGTGTGAAATCACATTGATATGTTGATTCAGCGGAAAGAAATCCTGCCATGCCACAGATCGCCACACACTATTTTCCATTCAATTACATTATATTTGTCCCAAATTGTTTTTAATGTACATAATGACTTCACCCAAGACTCTAAAATTGTGTATTGTGCATTTTTCAGTGAAACATTTGTCTTTCTGTGGCTCTAATAAAGTCTGCATGCTTCATATAGAGAGCTATAATATAGATTGCGCTTTTTCTTTTCTTTCTAACTTTAATGATCAATATTTAATTAATATTTTTATTCATTTACAAAGTATGGTTCAGTACTGTTTTTTTTATAGTAAAGCACTATTTTAGTTTTCGTTCAGTATCCATTTTAAAACTATCGGTTGAATAATCGGTATCGGCCAGTGTGGTCCAATCCTAGCTATCGGTATCGAAAAAATCGGTCAACCTCAAGTAATAACAAGGACAATGTGTAGCCCATTGGCCATTACTGCAAAATAAACCCCCTTCAGGGTAATATGAGACCCCTCCACTTGGCTTCACCCTAATAACTCTTTGTGTAAAATACAGCCTCTTTCTTTCTTTCCACTCCGTCTATGTCTCTCTCTTTCTCAAGAACTGCCCCTTCGCCTTCGTTCCTCAGGTTGCCTGCGCTCTCTGAATGGGGGAATAGCTGTGGTTCAAAGCGCTGTGCTCTGGCCGACTGAATGGAGAGAAAAGGATCTTTAACAAACATCCCCTGTGCGCCAGGCGCTCCAAACCCTCCAGTAATAAATTAACTTGTGGCCAAAGTGTGGCGAACATTCTGTGGCAGCGGAAGCAATCTGCTGCTATCTCACCCTACCTCTCCCAGATTAATGAAACAGAATGCTGGCCAATTTGCATACAGGTGAGAAGAAGAAAAAGCCAAAAGAAGCAGGTCTAGATAAAGGAAGCGAATGGGGTGATGAGCTTTGAATAGGAAAAGAGGGATACTTTCATGCACAGGGACGGGAGAGAGAGAAAGAAAAAATAAGAAAGAGACAGTTTTTTCCCCTCATCCTCAAAGGCCGGGGTCAGTGCTGGCATTTGAAGAGACTGCGCAGCAGCTGTCTACATAGCTCCATCATTAGCTGCAAAGGGGGCCATTAGTCCTTGTCAACGCTGTTCTGGCTCACACAAGCACAGTGCTGTTACTTCGGCCACCACTAGAGGTCGGTATGCTCCGTGCCAGGAGCAACAAGTGTGCGCCAATCAGCCCATGCTCCCTTTGTTCTAAATAAACTGAGAAGTTTTGGTGTGTGTGGCGGCAGTTGATTAATTGAGCAAGAGCTACGTGTCCAAAGAGTATGAAAAATCTCTTTGACTTCTCTCTGCTTTGTTTTGCAAGTGTGCACCCTGTTATGTAATAACTCACTGGTGCAGTTCACATTTGACTCTTGTGTCCTGGCTAAACAAGTCATTTAACCATACCATTCTGCAAATACAGCCTGTTTGAGAGATAAAGATGCACAGCTGCATAATCTCCCTTGTGTAGTAAGATAACGGTGACCTTCTGCCTTCACATCTTTTCATCGTTGACCCTCAGAATGAGCTGTCTCCCTGCCAAGAAGCAACAGTTCATGTCTGTAGGCCACACTGAGAAAATTGATGTTCACACCTAAGCCAAGCGATAAAGCACAGTTAGTCTTCATCAGTTGTGTGTATGTGTCCTTCAGTGAATATGTGTAGAAATGAGGGCAGATTTCTGTGTTCTTGTGACAAACATGAGAAGTGCCATTGATACAGCATCTTAAGTTTCCTGGTAATCGCCCTTGAAGGAAGTAATGTGGCTTTCCCACAGAAACAGGACAATAAGCCCAGTCTTGAGCGGTGAAACTCAGCTACCTGCACCTCTATCCACCATCCAGGCTGCCCTGGTGTATGGAATGCATGTGTTGGCTTAAATTTAACCACTTGCACTGTATCCAGAGGTGCATAAAGACGCCACATCAAATGTGTCTGTTGAAATGTGCTCTGGAAACATATTGGCTAATGTTAGTATTCCTGATACTCCCAGTCGTGGGTTTCCAAACTAACTTGCAATATGTATTAGGGATGCACGATATTGGATTTTTTCCGATGTCCGATATGCCGATATTTTTCAACTCTTTTTGGCCGATAGTCGATATCGATATATTTCCTTTTGTTTGGAAAAAAACACCAAGTCTCTCCTGTGTGAAAATTATAAGCAAATTCTTTTTAATTTTGGTTAGTTTTTAACAATAACTTATTTGTTAGAATTAAATAAACAATAATGAAGTTATTTTATAATGACAGTACATTGAAGCTTTAAAAATAACTATAAACTATAATAAACTATATATCAATCGCTGCATTTTTTTCAGAAAGATGTAGTAGTAACCTTAACATTATATTTTAAGATTTAACATTTGTCGGCGGCGGGTTTGAGAACGGCGCGGCCGGTGGATTCGACGAAGGAGGTTTGTGGCAACCACATGTGACGACCCCGGGCTGGACTCCGCTTCGTCCATGGTGAAAGCCGATCCGGCGATCCACAGCACAAAGTTGTTGTATTTCCTCAGCAACCAGCACGGATCAGCTCTAGGCATGACAAAGTGGATATCATCCTCTTTTGGAAGGCCAAACAAAGTAGTTTCGCTTTCACAACGAAACACACAGCGCCTTCACGACATGGCGGCTGCACCAATACTACAGCGAGAATAAAAGTTACGCCTTCTTTCTTTGCGTGAACATTTGGGTGGCGTGCTCATTGGTTCAGACAACTGTGATGCTGCGATGCTGCATTCTTTTCTAAAATGTTTTATTTCTTTATCTGGTTTCATGTGATTAAGCATTTAAATTATGCATGAATATTCCTAAATACTATAACAGTGCGATCTCTGTGTGCGATATGTGATTTTTATCATATTTCTATAAAAATCTAAAATACATGTTTGTATTAAAATAAAAATGGATGATAAATACACCTTTCGTATGGAATTAAATAGCAAGCACTTTGAGTGTCTTGTTCATCATATTTATTTTCATATAAAAGCAACAGAACTGAAATTATATCATGTTTATCAGCAGCACAGCACACGAGTGAGAATAACGCGATATCCACCTTTGATCTCGTAGGTATCTGTTCCACTTCGAGAGGCCAGAACTGTCTGTCTTGACTGCGCTTATTTCACTCCTCCCCTCACTGCAGCCGCCTACTCTCGCCTACATTTCAGGCGAGGCGAGGTGCATCTCCAACAAGCCTTCTATCACACACCGAACGTGTCATTCTGTATGTGCATTCTCAGTTCAAACGCAGCGATCCAAAGCAGTGAATCTAATCACCATTCAGGCAAAACATTGCTTCAAGAATGAGCCACCCTGCTGACCTGATCTAATCGCTAGCACACCCTGAGCACATGTGAGTTAATGTATTCCTCCTATCAGCGAGATATTTATCATATCGGGCCGATGTCGATATGTACACTTAAAGCCATTATCGGCCGATTCCGATATCAGTCCGATAATATCGTGCATCCCTAATATGTATATACTGCTAATATATATTTGCATTTTTAATCACACCCTGCAACTCATTGTTGACTAGGTGCTAAATGAGGTGTAGCTAAAATGTGCTAGCTTATGCTAAAAACATGCTATCAGGGCTGGTACCGGTTGCTGCAGTTAATCCGATTGTGTCCTGCTAAGAGATTGTTCAGTGTAAAGCTAATATCAGAACAGTTTAAGGCTGTTAGCGGTTTAGTTGCACTCTAGTAAACTCCAGGAGTGTCAGGTCAGTCTAAGCTCATTACAATATTTTGAGGCACACTGTGGTGGCTAGCCTAGTGACCCTGAAGGGTCAGAGGGGTTATCCTTTTTGCTCAGAGGAAGACTTTGCTGCTGTGATGACCACGAGGCAAGAGATGGGTGTCTGATCACACAGGAACAAATTTTTCTTTGAAGAAAATGTGAACTTTGCTGATTTCCAGATGCTGATATCACCTCAGGTAGTTCAGACAAATGGTGATAAACCTTCCAATTTAAAATAAGTAAATAATAAAAAAATTAAAAAAATTTTTTACAGAAAATATGCAGTCAGGATATAAGATTGGAATCCAAATGCATTTTGGGACAGTTAGCTGACTGACAGTCAACCAAATACAGATGTACAGTATCCAGATGAAAGGTCAAAATGCAAAGGTCTATGGAATGTAAACTCCCAAATAATAGCCTATCAAAGCGAATGAGATCAGTGCTTATGTGTGAAACATTTACTAATGATACTCATATTTTAATATTGCTTTACATTATTTTCAAAGGAAACTTAAGACTTTAAGTTTTCTGTAAGAGATTATTTGTTTATTGTGTTTGACAGTTCAGCTTTATACACCCTTGTGTACTGAAAACATGGTATACTTAAGATATACTTTAGGTTCAAAAGTTAATTGATTGTTCCCAGTCGTTTGCACTGAGTCAGCCACCATTTATCAATTATTTTGGCCATTCATGCCCTATCTTGTTCATCCTGTCATTCACTGGTGCTCTTGCCCCATTGATGAGACAGTAAGTCTAGCTGTCAGTGACATCAGCCTGTCTTCTGAGAACTTAACACAGTTTAACCCCCCCCTGTGTAGAGGCCATAGGATCGTATTGGGAATAAGTAGGTTTTTTTTGGATGGCCCTGAGGATATGGAGTAAAGTCATTGAGGAAAAGATTTGAGAAGGACAGAAGATAATGCTGGTGAAACAAATGGGTCAAGTAAATAGAGAGGAAAGACAAATAATCTCATAGGAATGGGAACCCCTCAGACTGGACAGGGCAAGAGGAAGGCTTCTCTATTTCCTACTTGCCTGCTCCATTAGCATGATGCCCCCTGCACCCCTCGACATGACACATGCATACCTCACACAGTTGCCATCGTTAGCGACCACAGCCTGTCAGCCGCTGCAGAGTTGTACTGGGCCGTGCTGGGCAGCGCTGGGCCAGGCAGGGCCCCCTTTGTGCTGGAGCGGGGAGGAGGGGGCGAGCGGGCCTGACGGCAGGGCCTTGCAGCTGTCGCTAGGGTCGAGCCATGGACGCCTGTGATCAGCCAGCCGTGAAATCTGCCCTGAACAGAACTGCATTCAGAGCCTGACCCTCTCACACACACTCCCAAACATACACACACTCTCTGCGACACTCTGCTCTCTTTGGTGCTAAATCTTCCCCAGGCTTGTGGAGCTTGTCTGGCGCCAGCTATTTGTTGCGCCCTGCCTGTCGATAACCCTTGCTTCCCCAAAACCCCCACTCATGCCTCTTTGCTCTCCTCTCGCACAAACAGACCCTTAACCCCCACCTTTTTCTGTGCCAATCCCTACAGTAGGTTTAAACAAATCGATCAGCAGACATTTAGAATGATGATTTGCCATCAAAATACATTAAGTACAAACAGTGTGAGATGAATGCTCCAACTGATTGATGGTCAGAAGTTTATTTTGGAACCAAAAAAAATATATTTTAGCAAGCTTTTTTGGAGGTTTATTGTTTTATCCCTACAGCAATAGCACTTTTGAAAAGTGTTTAAAATTGTGTACACTCATATTGAATGAAGACTCCATTTACAATAGTAGCCCAATAAAAGTTTTATTTTATATAGAGTGGGTTGCTTCATGGGGTGGACATGTTGACATCACATAACCATCTGAAAATTACTAATTTTATCTCAGTAACAGCCCAGTTACTTTCACTCATGGAATAAATAATGGATTATTGCAAATAGTCCAAACTATTTCTTCTGTGGAATTGGTAACTGAAAACTACTGCTTTTGTGTGATGCCGCATCCACACCACTAAGTGTCAGCATAAATCCAAGATGCTTGTCATATCAGTCGGCACTGTATAAACAAAAAATGTGTGCCCCTCTGAAGAACTGTGCAATTTCTGTGCTAGTACAGTAACCAAACAGAGTGTTTTCAAACAGGTTTCCCAAACTCTTCTCCCATCTTACATTAGTCATTCAACGGGCAGTTTTAACCTAAAATCACATAGTTTTCTCCACGTATTAAGCTGGGACAGTTCGTAATGTATCAACTTTTAAAATTAATAAAATTAAACACTTTACATTTTATCCTAATAATTTTAGGTGGGTATTTTGTTTTTTTTAATTATTTTATACATTAACTACTGTATCAAGGTGTCTGATCTTTGTGTAAACCTTGCTTCCGCTGAAGAACATTTTCAAAACCCAGAGGGTTAGAAGTGATTTGCATAAAGCAAGGCAGTTAATGATAAATGCCAACATTCCTTCTTAATTCACAGCAGGGAATCCCAAATACAAATTTTAACTGCTTTTTTTTGTGATATATTTTTATTGGTATTTTGAACAAGCAAAACACAACAAAATATTCATACCTAAAGATTAATGTAATTATTACTGTTTCTATTGTAACTGCTAATTATCACATTTTATTGTAATGAAATTATGATTTAGCAGTTTTCATTTGACCTTTTGTCAAATTTTCTTGGATTTCTTTATGTAAGACTTGTACTAGTTAATTTGGTGCTGTACTTGTACTGACTAGACTGTCATGAAACTAATGACTTTAGAATGTGTGATATGAGAGGTTCTTGAACTGACAGTAAACTTCCTGGTCAACTGAGCTGAGCATTAGTGCGCTACTTGCCTTGTAATTTGGTCAAATTATTCCTCTGTTTAAAACACACATTGAGATTAAGCGCAAAAAAGCAGCATCTGGCTGCTGAATTGCCTATCCATGAGAAAGTAGCATGGTGTTTATTGTCAGGAAAGAGGTTCAATGGGACACATTTCAGCAATTCATGGATTAGATTTCAAGGAATTTATTCCTGACTGAACCCAAGGTATGGTAAGTAAACTTCTTACTCATCCAAGTAGGTAAGCGCAGAAGTAAAATGGGTAATTTTTTAATTCTTCAGAATTTGATTAAGTTAGCTTTGAAGATTGTTTCCAACAATTACATTTCATGCTACACATATCTAATTACCACCAGTATCGAATAATAAACAAAATACTTAATGAAATGTTTCATTTAAAAAATTGCTAATTTGCAGTAAGTCAATAGAGGTTAAGTGGGGATATATCAAGATAGACATGCCCTGATGCCCATTTATCCACAGGGGCCAAGGCATATGGAGAGGCTGGGTCAGCCCACCCATGCTGCTGAGTCACCCCACATCCTGGGTTCTGTGCCCTCACCTCTTGGCACTTGTTTGTGGCTTGGAAAGAAACCAAGATGGCTTCTGCATGTAGGATCACAGTGGCCCTTTGCTGTAAAGTTCTGCCAGTCGAACTCAAGTTTTTGTGTTCCACTTCCTCTTCTTTTAGCTTTTCCTGTCAGACTAAGTTCTGTCTCGCCCTGCCCCACAAGCCTACATTTATTGAGCTATTATATGAATGTATTGCAAGCATGATCTTTTTCTTTTTATGTGGTCATTTGGCAAATAAAGTTTGTGGGTGTGTGATGACTGAAGATCACATCCGAAATAGCTGCCATTTAAGAAAAAGGGGTAAGCCTCTTTGGATTACTCTTTGTTTATGCTGATTCTCAGCGCCGGTTAGAGTAAAGTGTATATTGTATTATGGGAAGATGTGGAGGAGGATATGGAGCTTCTGAATAGGTTGGGTGTGTGAAGATCAGTGACTGATAATAGAACAAGCCACTGCAGGCAACCTCACCCTGCTTTGAGCTTCACCTGGAAACCGACTGTACCTCTGGAATGCAATATTATTTAATTTGACTACTGGTAAATACCTGAAGGGCTTAAGTTAAAATATTCAAAATACATCTCAGGGCTCGACATTAACGCTTGTCTGCTTGTCCTGGACAAGTGGATTTTGTGAAGGGGCAAGTGAAAGTGAAAGAGCACATGATTAAAATGTCAATAACGATAACTAGGACAGCACCAAAACGTTGGCGAGAATGATTCTGATTTTATTACTTTCAAATGGTGACTGATAATGGATAATGTATTGACAGTATCAAGGTCCCGTCAGTTGAGGCTCGCGCAGCCTGTCTAACTCATGGAGAAATCAAAGCTAATAAGCGCAACAGCGAAGAAACAAACATGAACAAACATACTGCTGTAGAAAAAAAGATACATATTCCTTATAATATATGATATAGGTAAGCAACATCACACAACCAAGAGTGATGTTTTCCTGACTGTCAGTACGATTGCAAATGTGACATCGATTTTACACAACAGTAGTTCAATAAACAAGTAGTTAATATTAACTGACTTGCATTTTAGACACTGTGGCGAGTATCCCGAGTCCAGATTAGCGTCGCCCTGGAAACGCCGCTGCCCCACTGATCACCGACGCACAACACCTGTGCGCGATGAGTGGCGCACCTGGAGCTCGTTCCCGCTGGCCTTAAAAGCCAGGAGAAGAGACACCAGCGGGAGAGCACCCCAGAGCTCCAGGCAGCATTAACGATTGTTCTCCTTATTTCACAGACTCTGAAGGCACCCAGGGAGAGGGATCTGCACCACGGCACTTCACCCCACGAGCACCACTCTGAGATGGGCACCGAGCACCAGTCATCAAGGGCACGTGTGATCAGTGTGTGTGGGCAAATAACTGGTACTTTCGACCAGTACCGAGTCTGTGCTCTCATTCACCCCTGCGACAACACATTATTGGTTGCTTTTGAAACGGAACGAAAATTAAGCAAAGCCACAGCAGCAGAACACTCGCGCATCTCCGAGCAACACACAACAGTGTTTCGTTACTGAATGATTCGACATTTTTGAATGAATCGGGTGAATCAATAGCCCCTTTCACACAGTAATACCAGTGAATTGCCGTAACATTACCAGAATGACTTTAAATTAACCAGAAATGACCTCTAAACGGCTGCACGTCCCGGTGTTGTGTTTGTATACATGTAGGGGTTTACGCTGTCAGTGTTTTTGTTGATTGTTTTCATTTTTGTGTCAAATGTTCACATTCATGCAGCTGCTTTTGGCCCAGAGACATCATATTAGACGACTTCAAACCGAAACTACACACCACGGAGTAAATGCGTCATCTGCGTCAGAATTTTATGATTGGTCCAAGAGCTGTTGAATTTTGAATTTCTACGGCTCTGGATTGGCCCAGAGTAAACGTCTTATGTCAGCGCGTCCTGAACTTGTACGAGCTCATACCGGTAATCTTCATTCTGCATTCACACTGAGCAGATTACCGATAATTTATTAGTAATGTTACAACTTCTTATATCGGTAAATTGCCGGAATGAATTTACTGGTATTTTTTAATAGGTCCTGTTCACACATGATCTCTTTATGGTAATTTACCAGTAAAGTCTGTATGTGTGAAAGGGGCTAATGATTCAGTGAGCCATTCATAAAGACAGTCACTAGGCTCATTTAAGATGAGCAAAATCTGCACAGAACCGATCACCGCTGATCACCACGAGAAACATGCCATTTAGAAATGTGTCCGAGGGCAGTCTGCCTTGCTCTGATGTCACTCTGACGTGTGCCAAAAATCTCTCACGACAGAAAGTTGGCCACGCAGTCGAGCGCAGTTGCTTTCCCCCAGTTGCGCTGACCAAAAGCATGATGGGAAACTACTTGCTGACGACAATGCTCAATGGTTCAAACAGCTGTGATATCTAAGTAACATTTTTACTTAGAAAAGTGAATGACTGACAAGCACATGTCAAGGCTTAATGTCAAGCTCCGCATCTGGTTGTAGTAAACAACAAGGTAAAACCTGACACTCTGGTTGTATAAAAATGATTTAGGCTTCAAAGTATGTGAAAAGCACCTATTAAAACTGCTGAAGAACAGAAAGCAGACAGTTGGGATAGTTCTAACTGGCACCTCAGCAAGGAACTGTATACTAGGCAGTACTGACAAACACTCTGGCCAGGGTTTGTTTCAAACCCCCTAACCGTAAATATTACATTTCTGCAATGAATTAAACTCTATTCAAACTTTTTGTCGCAGATAATTTTAGTCATAGATTTATTAAGAAATGTAAGATAACATTTTGATTGCATATTGACTTGTATCAAGAATGTATTCATCATTTAATGCGTAATGGACAGTGATGACATCATGATAATATTTGCGTACTAAATTTGGTTTGGTCTTGTCACTTTTGCTTGTTTAAACATTTGTACCCACATTTAAAGTGATTATTATGTCCACTGACTGTCATTTACTAAAACTTAAAGGGGTCATATGATGCGATTTCAAGTTTTCCTTTCTCTTTGGAGTGTTATAAGCTCTTGCTGCATAAAGAAGATCTGTAAAGTTGCAAAGACTAAAGTCTCAAATCCAAAGAGATATTCTTTATAAAAGTTACGAGTCAACCTAAAACGGCTCGTTCTAACACGCCCCCACATATCTACATCACTATGTGGAAATATTAGCATAATGCCGCCCAAATGTGCACGCAAAGAAAGAAGGCGTGGTTTCAGGAACAGCGAGTCGTGTTGATGCAGTCACGTCAGGGAGATGCTGTGTTTCAGTACGAAAGCAAAATCACTTTATTTGGCCTTCCGGAAGTAGATGCAATTAGGAATCATTGGTTATTTACAACAGAACAGCACAACCCAGATGTTCGAATTTGTGCAACGCATTTTATGGACGACATTTTTTTAACCTAGAAGAGTACAAGGCTGGCTGTGCACAAAATTTTTTTCTAAAAAAAAAAGGGTCAATTCCGACTTTGCTATGACAATCTGCACTAGGTCAGCTGGCCAATCAGAGCAGACTGCACTTGTCAAAGGAGAGGGCTTTGTTGAATTCACCTTTTCCTATAAATGCAACAATAATAGCAACAGGTTCTCTTCTCTCTCTTGTTCTCTCTAACATGGGTTCCCTTTCAGTCAGTCACGTTCGACATTGCGTCAGTGACTGGCGAATTGGGATCCTCGCTAGAGAGACCAATCTCCTTTGAGTGTTAACAAAACAAGCCAATAGGAGGGGGAAGACCCCCATGGATGCCCGATCGCGGTCGTGCTCTCCTTTCTGCATGAAGGGCTGGAGCGAAGGCTGTCTCCCTCCACCCTTAAAGTGTATGTTGCCGCTATCGCCACACATCATGATGCAGTAGACGGCAAGTCTCGTGGGAAGCACAACTTGGTCATCAGGTTCCTTAGGGGTACGAGGAGGCCCCCACCTGGTACCCTCTTGGGATCTCCCCTCGGTCCTTACGGCCTTGAAGGAGGAGCCCTTCGAACCTCTTCAGTCGGTAGAGCTTAAGTTTCTCTCGCTAAAGACAGTGCACCTCACTGCATTAGCTTCGGTAAAGAGGGTCGGGGACCTGCAGGCATTTTCGGTCGACGATACGTGCCTTGAATTCGGGCCAGCTGACTCTCACGTTTTCCTGAGACCCCGGCCTGGATATGTGCCCAAAGTTCCCACCATGCCTTTCAGGGATCAGGTGGTGAACTTGCAAGCGCTGCCCCGGGAGGAGGCAGACCCAGCCATCGCTCTGCTCTGTCCCGTTCGCGCTCTGCGCATTTACGTGGACCATACGCAGAGCTTCAGGACCTCAGACCAGCTCTTTGTCTGCTTTGGAGAACAGAAGAAGGGAAGGCCTGTCTCCAAACAAAGACTTGCCCACTGGATAGTGGAGGCCATAGTCTTGGCATACCAGGCCCAATGTTTACCGTGCCCCATCGGAGTGAGAGCACACTCTACGAGAGATGTGGCATCTTCTTGGGTGTTGGCGCGGGGCGCCTCGATAGCAGACATCTGTAGAGCTGCCGGCTGGGCAACACCTAACACGTATGCGAGATTCTATAATCTCCGTGTAGAGCCTGTGTCCTCTCGTGTACTTACCTCAGATGGTCAGTAACACCAGACCTGCTCGGTGTTAGTCATGCTTGCTGCGCCATTTCCCTCTATGGACTGGATACATGCGCATAAGTGCTTCTCAGTCATTTTCCCTTCTCGAAGGGTGTGAGAGGATCGGTGGTCAGGCGTGGCGGAGCGCCAGACGCCAGGTCCAGCACTCGTGTGTATGCCCAAAGTCAGCCATTGTGCTGGGCTAGGTGCCCATGGGTAGTGATTCCCCCTTCGGGTGATCTCACATGTGTACTCTTCCACGGTACGGCTTCCCTCACAGTAAGTCTGTGTCTTCCCTGGCAGACTCCCTCTGCCGTCTCTGCTGTGTATTGATCTCACCCCAGGTTGGCTGAGTCTACCACAGGGACTTCCATATGTAGTACTGCCCTATGGCCAGTCCATATGTGTAACTTCCACATTATATCTTCTTTATGTAGGATGTGGCTTCCGTAGCGTTCCCCTACTTGGGTACGCTTTCCCAGTGTTATCCAATATCCCACTGTACGGAACAGCAGTGGCGGACACCTCTGCCTCAGCCCTGTCCTATCTTCTGCCCCAACTAGTGTGGGGGGACTTGCCAGCTTTCGCAGGGCACTGGAGGGGGTCAGCAATAGTGGCATTTTCCATATGGATCCCAATTCGTCAGTCACTGACGGAACGTCGAACATGACTGACTGAAAGGGAAGTTACGGTTACGTTCTGTCGCCACAGTTGCTGTACCACCGCTGTACGGCTGAGGCACACCGTCTCGGCTCCTCAGCGAAAAACTGAATGTGCGACTGCACGCGCTCTCCTTATATACCCGCGCTGCGGGGTGGGGTGTGCGATGCAAAGATCACACGCCAGCACTTATTGGCTTGTTTTGTTAACACTCAAAGGTGATTGGTCTCTCTAGCGAGGATCCCAATTCGTCAGTCACTGATGTAATGTCTCCGTTCCCTCCTTCAGGGAACGAGGGTTACATACGTAACCGAGACATTTTATTGAGCAATTTAACACTGTTTATATACCACAAATCTGCATTTGTGCCACTCTGAGTTTGGACTTCCTGCCCTGCAGCCGCACAGGCATCCTGTTTCTAAACCCCTCGCACCCTGTCCTGCTTCTGTGCTACAGACTTCCCCAGTTCTAGCTACAAATGGATTACTCTGTGACTGCACAGACATTTATCTAAACTCAAATTTCAGGAAGGTCAAAGAGGGTCAAACAATCAGGAGTTTTTTTGAAGATATGAATTATGATAAGATCTAAAAAGCATGTTGTATTCTTGAACAGATTAGTTTTGAATTTGAATATGCATTTTTGAAGACACATGAGGTGGGGCTTCAGTAACACACTGTTTATTTACCCCACACATGTCTGGCATTCTTAAAAGTTGTGATGTATCAGTGTTTGCTACACAGGAAAGCCCTGAGGCCTTTCAAAACAGCACCCAGTTTCTGCATGTGAAAACAGAATAACACCTGTGTTGTCTTTGTTATAACGTTTAAACTTTACAGTCCATTTAAAAATATATATATTTTAAATCAGATTTCATCAGATGACTTAGTTATGACACATTTACAATTGTCAGTGTCCAAGGGCTTATGAGTCACACCTGAGATTTTAGTGGATTCAGACCACACGTGTTCTGTCTTTGCTTTCGGCTCTCGAGTTGAGCTTTTTGTACATTACCAATACCATAAATAAAATAACTGCTGTCAGGACTTCCTGGCTGATATATTGATGTTGTTTTTCTGCTATGAATTCCTGTTCATTGTGCAAAGGCATAACTTTAAACCGAGGATTTTCATTTTACCCTCGACCCAGACGCCAGAGACTCTTAAAACAGGATACAGAGGTAGATGACAAAATAGATTTGAAGTGATAGCCCATTTTAGCAGAGAAAAAGGCTCTGATTGTCTCTGCTCTCCATCGCTCCCTCCCCATGACAGCCTCGCATGCCACTGGAGAAAGAAAGGAAATAAAGCAGCTGAGAGAAAGACAGAGAAAGTGAGGGAGAGAGTTAGAGAGGACAGTGTCGCTGTGCAGCTGCTCCTCTGGATGTTTTTCGATTACATCAGTTCTGCAGAAAGAAAGGAGCGAAGGACGGATAGAAAAGGGATCAGAGGGAGCGGGGCACACTCAACAAATCAGGGCTCTTATTTTGGGAGGGGGCTGGGGCTCGCTCTGGAGTTCTGTAGGACAGAGCTGTCATTGTTAGCAGGTTGAAGTGGGTAAAGCCAGGGCTCAATAGTGTGGCGGGACCCCCCCCCCCGCCCGAAACTGTTCCCCCTACTACCACATCCTGACAACACAGTAACAGCAACCCAACCTGGCCCTGTCAGCTGCCCGCGCCTGTGGATGGCATGCAGCTGAGATCACATTGCTTTGGGTACCCACTCCTGTCCCCCTTTCAGAATTAATACTCCTACATCTTTGTTTGGCTGCTGAGCGCTGGCATTGAAATAGGCAGAGAGAAGGAACAATCACAGAAGATCAAGGAAAACTGGGGAAAAGGGGAAGTTGGCATTTTAAAGTCACATTAATCAGCGCCTTATAGATTCAGAATGTTTTCTGGTGTTTTTATGGTCATATTAAGAATATAAGAAATATTACGATTAAGATTACTGTGTGAAGTCATTTTAAATTCTAATAATGTATTAATTCTTAAACTAGCTGTAAATGTAAATACTGATAAGTTTATTTTAGCACCATATTGTCAGGATCATGGACTGTCTGTGTCATGTTTTGCCCCTGTCTCTGTTCCCTTATTTGGTCATGTTCCTGTATATTGTTCATGTGTTCCCTGCCATTCCCAGTGTTGGATGTGCCCTGTGTTTCTTGGATTAAAGACCAAGACATATTCCTCGCCATCACAGATTGTGAAACATATACATGACAATAGCAAGATCTTTTTCATTTTCATAAATTTGTGTAATGGTTTCAAACCGAACATAATGCCTTTTCATGCCAAAGTCACTGTGTGTCTTGATCATGTAATGTAAACAATTTCTTAACATGTTTAATTCTGTTGTTTTCAGATAATCATGAAATGTTCTTTGAAACTTTGAATCTCAGTTAAAAATATAACCAGTGTTTCCCATACATTGATTTATTTGTGGCGGCCTGCCACAATATCAACACTGACTGCCACAAATAGATTTTCCAAAATGCTTTGACTTTGTTGAATAAACATGAGCTCTGCATGTTTCAAAGTCAAAACGTGGTGTGGGTGTTTTTATATAAATGTATCTTTGAAGGGCACTGACTGTCTTTAGAAAAGTGTCAATGTCATTTTCATTTAATCTTTTCTAATATGCCTGATAAAGCAGTGTTTATAAGCAGAACCCTGTTTTTTTTTACTGCCGTTACCGGGGAAAGGCTATTTCTGACGCTCCTAAAGTGCCTCCTGCTGGCAGAGAATGAATGTGCATTTTTAATCAGCGCGTCTGCTGATTCATATAGCCTATATTTCCCCCAGGGAAGTGCCGCCACACATTGAGTGTAAGAGTGTAATCTGTGGGAAACACTGTATAACTGAAAAAAAATGCAATCATTGAGATTTATTCAAAAGATTCTTTATTCAATCATATCTCCCGAAGCAACTATAAGGTGCGCAGTACTGATGTCAGTGATGACATCATAGAGACCAACAGTGTCATTATCAAAACTACTAGTGTAATCTCTACTGAATGAGCACTTACCATTTCGCCATCAATATGAAGAGAAAGTTGTGGAGGTAATGGATTGAGGGCAGTTTGATAAGGATACTGACTGCAAATATGTGGTTTGTAAGGTGGTGTTTGCAGTTGACTGATACAGCTTTATTATTATGGATATAGCTAACAGTGTACGTGGATTGTGAGCTTAGCCATGGGAGAGTAACCCATGGAATGTGCTCCTTTGCATTGGCTCTGACCTTTCTCACTGATTGATTGGTGTGCTGTCCATGCTCCAGTGGACATTGAAAGGTGAGAGACCTTAAGCACCACTCAATTCAACTTCCACTCTAGAAAGACCAGACTTGAGCTTCCTTTTCCTTTTCATGAATTTATAGGTTAAAGCATTAAAACTCTCATTTGGTGTTGGTAGATATTGGCAATTGTTCAGATCCTGTGAAGCAAGAGTGGGATTTGATTGACTAAAGAGTATGGCGCTATAATTCACACAAAAAGAATCAGCATTTACGAGGGGATGTCAAGGCAAGAATGCTCTCCTTTTGTTCTTTAGATGTTCTTCTTCAAATGGCTTTTGAGAGCATTTATACCTCAATTGAGTTAAGAATAGGAGCATTGTAAGTCTGCTTCTTCACCCTTTTTGTTGTCTTGTGACTTATATTATGAATCTACCCCTCACTTGTCTAACAAAGCTCCAAATGATCAGCAGAGGTGCACCCTGCATTGTGACACTGGTGGGTGTGACCTCTTCCCCTCCTTCAGATTCATAGCTTTTAGTCTCTTTTTATTGTTTTATTGGCTTCCAAAGTCAAGGGCTCGTCCTTTGAACTGCCCCACCTCTGTGTTTTCTTGTCCAGACCGAACCATAACATGTCAGTAGAGGACCTATATGTAGGTCATCATAAATTAATGGACAGATAGATATCTCTAAACCTGCAGAGTGATGAAGATTTGGAAATCTCCTAAATTCACTGTTGGAAGATTAATGTGGTAGGTGTGTTTGACATGGTTAGATGGTCCAGGCTTGTTTAGGTGGTATGGAGTTGGCAGAACTAATAGACCATCTTGGACTTGCAACAAAGCAACTACTGTCACAGTTGATCAGATCTTCAGCCAAATGCCCATTGCTGGGATGGTTGTTCAGTGGAATTAGGAGGAGGAAGAGTTAAGGTACATTGTTAGATTTTGATGGATGTAGTGATAAACCTACATCCAACACACAGACATACCCAATAACAAGTTCTGTGGAGGGTCTTAGTTGCTCTTTCTACACTTTTCCAATTATTTACCTTGCCAGAAGTGCCTGGATAGGGTGATAGAGGCTGTCATCACTGTAGTATGACCTAGGTTCACTGAATTCCACATCACTTAAGATCTGGTGGTTGGGTGTTAACAATCAAACATGTTATGGCACCTTGCTGGTAAAACTATTGAACATCAGTAGAAGACTGTAGAGGTGACACTTTTACCAGTTGTCCTATAGACCCTATATCAATTGTTATAAATAATGTCTCTGTTGGCGAATAGTATGGCATAAGAGACAGGGTTCAGAATGCTTCTTGTACCTTTCCTGCCCTTCAGGTAGGATTACTAGGCCTCTTAATTAAACAAACATACCAATTACTCCATATAAATGGTACAGACCAGAAGTATTTTTAGATAGTGGGGACAAACACAAACACCAAGATTAAGGATAAGAAGATTTGGCCAGAGCAAAGTTGGGTAATTGCAGCTTCATTATAGTCTTAACAATTCACACAGACTCCACTTGTTTCAGAGGACCTGACAATAGAAGACCTATTTGCTGTTTTATTTATTTATTTATTAGTTTTTTTAACATTAATTGCAAATTAGGTATTAGCCTTTATCTAGGCAAGTTTCATACCTTTGCCACTTTCTCAGTTACAAATTGTCAATCGCTATCAGTTAAAGGACACCAAGATGAGGATGTGTACTTGACCGTGAGGAGACTAATGATCCATGGTAATCCTTTTACCTTCTGTCTTCTGATCACCCTCACTTCCTCAAATGCTTTCTTGATGTCTTTGTCACTCTGGATTCCAGAGATGCCAATGCCAAATAATTTCCAAATGGCCACTCCACAGCGCTTTGATGATACTTGGAGTGTAACCGTCTCCTGCCATGTTTATAGTAGTGGTCAATGATGGTGGATGTCCAGCCAGCAGTTAAGTTTCAGGTCAGCTTGGATGCCAAGGCCTTAAAAATTATCAGTAAAACTAATGGCCCCTAATGGGACCACCATGGATAGAAGTTGCCTGTAGCAAAGTCGGCTGGCTCACCAGCTCTAGCTTTCACACACATCAGGAAAACATGACCAGTCCAGACAATGCTAATGTGAAAGGAATGAGTTTATGAATGGAGTTGAGGCCTCTTTTATTGGACGTAAAGCTATACACTTCTCAAAGGGGTCTGTTACTTTTACAGCATCTCTGACCTACTCCAGAAACCATGAACAGATGTAGGCCTGTCCCTAAAAGCAGCTATGGGGTAAACAATATGTGGCTTGCTTTATGGAGATATCTGACTGTTTGTTTAGTTTATCCATTCAATTTGCTTATCTGCCTGAAAGGGGTCAGGTCCCACCTTGCTTTTCTGCAGGTGATCTTTATCAAACTGACTTAGAGAGTGTGGGCTCTTGGTAATTTCAACCCCAAGGGCAGCTGTTCTGACCAGACACTCTAACAAAACAACTCAAACCGCAGAGAGCCGCTGAAATTCTGCGTCATCTTGTAAGTACCCATTTCAAATGACCTAATGGCAAATGGGTAATGGACTCTAAAGAGTCTGGAAGCTAAAGAGTGAGTTATCTACCAGATATGAATGTTTGCAAGTGATCGTGTGAGATGGATGACAGATTGTGAATGGGTGTGAAGGGATTGTCACTGAGGAGGCACTGGAACGTTTCCACAGTTTGTCCATTCAGAGTATACAGTCCAGTGTGACATCCCCAATTCAAATCAAGAATTTCTGAGCTTGATAACAGATAAAGTTGAGTGCGCTTTTATTTTCTAAGATCTCCTAGTCGCCTAAATATGCTAAGTGGTCTATTTAAACATTATGTAATTTCATCACTTGAATTGACTAAAGTTATTAGTCAATTCAAACTAATTTGACTAAAGTTTGTTCAAGAGAACTGTTAAGAAAATTGGTTTGTTTTCGTGTGAATATGTTTTTGTAACTGCGGAGAAGGGGTTTCATGCAGAGATGTGTGTGTTCAGCCATTTTTTTAATACTGATTTTTTGATTTTGAGTGGATTTCTTACAAAGCTTTCTGGAATGGAGTGCAACATGATAAATTGAGCTAAGAGTTGTAATTGGTAATTGGTAAAATGTTTGAAGAACCTGTAAAATTGGCTAACAAGTTTAAAGGTTTGTTCTTTTTCCCCCTAAATAGCAAGTAGGCTTTAGTTACATCATAGCTGTGAACTATGTTTTTTTCTCTCTCATTGATTAATTAGTTTTTCTTCCTATCACACAGCTAATAAGCTAAATTCTTGAATTACGTAGTTGCCTCATCAGCCGTTGAAACATGAGAGGAACAGTGCTTGTTTTACAACATTTAATCTTTTTGTGAATGGGAATTCCGTCCAGAAGGTGAAAAAAAGAATCTTCCGGCCCATTTAAGCTGTGTCTGGGAGACCTCTGCGTGAGCGCTGCAAGGCGAGAGAAATGTTTATTTAACTTTGACCACTTCCTGCTGCAGTTTAAGACTTCAGGGCTGTGCGTTTTTAAGGCCTAAATATTTTTATCCATAATTAAGCTTATTTTGGTTATAAAGATTCAGCAATTGAATTTAACAAAGCATTTCAGTTTATTTAAGCATAATTTATTTAGCTAAAATCTTGTCACTTAGTGCAAGAACACAGAATTCCCCAGCTAACCAGAAGTGCTTTCTCTATTCTTTTCGTTTTCAAGGGAACACCCTGCCCCACTTTTGCCACACCACCCTGACACTCCTCATACATCTGTGCTAAATGCACATTTTTACCATTCCCTTCCCCTCCACCGACCTCTCTGTCTCCGAGTTAGAGGCCTTAATGCCGTAGAACTGACTCTAACCCAAAGACATCCATTTATTTTCATGTGGGCCGCTCCCCCACCCATGCCCTGGCTAGGCCTGAGCCCCGTGGTTTCCAGCAGTTGAGCTCCCAGTGTGACGCTATTTAAAGCCACATCTGTCAGCGGCCTCCATTTGCATCTCTGAACATATACACCACAAGGGCTACACCCTCACAGCTTAGCATAGCAGAACACCCATCTGTTAAGAAAATATAGACCCTCTACAGCATTCATTCTTTGACTGTAACCTGTCCTTTATTGACAAAAGCAAGCTTTTGTTCTGCTCGCTCCTTTTGGAAAAGCATTAGTTATTATAGCATTAGCGGCATTGATATTATAATGCCACATGATCTGTTTTGCAGTCACAAAGAGGCATGATTATTTAGGTTAACTTACTACTAGCTTAATAACTAACTAGGATAACTGTAGCTCATTTGTAGCATGTAAAGTAGCTTATTCTTTCCAAATGAGCTATTTAGTACAACTTCTCAGAATACAAGTTCTTGGAAATGTAACCACTTTTAGTTTGTGCTTGTATTATTTGAATGTTTGATCACATTTAATACGATGAGCAACTTTCGGTTTACAACATTTGCTTTCTTAGAGGTACTTCTCTTTATTCTTTTATGTGCATGTACACATGTCTCTTTAACAGGATGGATAACTTATCCTTTAACTTTCTCTGCCTCTTTCCTTCTTCAGCCGGTGAATGGAAATCACTTCTTTTAAAAGCATACAATGTCTAACCATCCGCATTACACAGCCCGTGGTAAACTTTTGGGCCTCTTTGAATTCGTTGTGCTGACCTTTGGGATGTAAGAAGCGCCAAATCAGTTTATTTATCTGAACTCTGTATCATGCCTAACTTTCAGCTATTCAATGAATACACTGGGCCCAGTTTACTATTAGGGGCTGAGGGTAGATCGCTTACTTTCACATCTGTGTGTGCCTGTTTTCGGTTTTCCAAGCCTATAGTTCTCTTACACCTACATTTAAGATGCTTGCATTTTGTGAATAAGTAATTACAGTGCATTGTGCGCACTAACTATAGCATGGAGGTTGCCTGTCCACTTGCATTAGAGTAATTTGATTGTGAGAGCAACACAAGATGGCCTTCTTTTTCGCCTATCTTCTCAAGCCCGTTGTAAGAGCTTGTGTTTTTCATGAGGTGGTGGTGGGGCTGCCGAGGTTGTTCCTGCTTTTGTTGTTACACGATTGGCCTCTGAATTGAAGCTCTATCAAAAAGAGCATGGCGGATTTACGCGTTCAGCAACTCCCTCTCATGAAAGCACGTTTGTCTGGTTTGCTGTTGCCTTCATTCAGTTTCTGATGAGACCTCAGTTTCTTTAAATGTGTCTTAGAGTGAAGAGAGCTTTGTGTGTGGATGTTGCGAATCATGCACTATAAAGCCCAGAAGTGATGTCCCTCTTAATTTGTGTGTCCTCTGGAAATTGAATCATGGTCAATGCATTAATTTACCATTGGGTGGTGCTCATTCACAAAAGAACTGCTCACTCTAATTGTGGAAATTCTGCATGTACTTACTTTGTTTGAATTTATTTTGTTTTAAACTAGGTTACTTTCTGTTGCTTTGTGGCATTGTAGACCTGGCAGAATTTTTCCACATAAAAATATTTGGCCTTTTCATATGTGTTCAACATTTAAGTTGCTACTGTCAGACGTACTGTTTTATCTGTATGTACCACTTTTGAAATACTGAAGATTTTCATACGTGTTCATGAAAGCACATCGATTTTTTTCTTAGATGATCTGGCCCTCCAGGTTAATTCTTTGGTCATATGCTTCCAAACATCTACAGTACAAGGTATCGGTCGGCTTTGACATGGCAAAATTACAACCGAGTCTCCTTTTTTCCCAAACAACATAGAGGGCTGATCAAACTTATCACATGGTAATTGGTCTCTATTTACTCTCCAAAACAAATAGGCATTCTGCTGAGGCGGCTCCGCACTGACTGCACCCTCTAACCTGTGATCACAGCGTGGGCAGTAGAATGCAGCACAGCACATGTACCTGAGTCTGCTATGGAGCATGCTGACCTGTGTTTGACCTTATCAGCTGACGCACTCTGCAACTTTGTTACCAATCAGCCGACTTTGTTGATTGAAATAGCCGACAGACTGCAATCCACTTTAGCACTTTATTTTTCACTGTTTTTCTTTCACCCTCACACTTTTTTTCAGGTCATGTGCACTGCTTTGAAGCACTGAATGACAGGACTGAGTGTTTAATACATCATGTGATTTCTAACGGTAGCATATTGTGCATTAATTTATTCTCACACCATTTCTTCATATGAGTGTCAAACTGGTATCGCTGCTCACTGTTGCACCATGATAATCATTACAGCAAGCAAATCTCAATAAGATTAGAGAGGAATGCTCAAACACCCTTGCGGGGAATGAAAAAGCATTCAGGCAATGCAAGGTATGGTTACAGCCTATCAAAAACCAGATCCAAATGGGTGTGGTTTTGATTTTACACAAGCTTAAAAGAAACTTATGGTGATCTATTTGCATTCTGTACAGATGTCACTTGATTTACATGTTTGATCTTGTGTAGTACATCTAGAGGATTTGGTCTCAGTTTTTACACTGGCCGATTGAAGCAATTCTCTGGCTATGTGGTCTTTTGGGGAATGCTTTATCCCAGAAAGTTATTTTACTGGAAGGTATAAGCAAGTTTGCACAGATCCTTCAGGTTTAATAGTTTTATCGATTCATTTCACTGTACTCAAGCGAACTGAGTGCAGGCAATAAGAGAGAGTCTTTGAAACTAAAGCATTAGAGCCTAGGACAGATGTGCAACAAGTGTCTCGACATAACTTCCTTTGGGAAGCCTCATGCCAAATCCAGCACCATATGTGCTTTGGTTCATGCTGCCCTTTTTGGCAGAAGCCTGAGAAAATGACACCTGCACCTGCATATGATGGTTCTGGGCCTGGGTACAATGAGCATGGCCATGGACAGATTGGCCACTTGTACAGTAAGTGCTCTCATAATGCATCCTTTATTGCTTGTTATAGAGGGAGGACATGTGCATGTGTTCTGCACTCCCCACAGTGTCCATGGCCCAGGGGGACATGTTTTCCTGGAGTGCAGACAGTAGAGCTGATGAAGCCTGGGTGGTTGGGTTAACAAGGGGGCCTTGTGTCCGGCACATGGCTGCCCAGTGAGGGGGGTGATACTCATGCTCGCTGAGTATCAGACAGGTGCCTCTTTTGTTTCAAGGGAATTGATTGCAGACAATAGCCCTGACCCTGCCGCTGTGCTCACTGATGTGTCATTTTTGGAGACCTTTGTGCAGACTAGACACAGAAGGTTTAAGAACTGACATAATCTCATAGAGATGACACCAGAATCAAGTGGATTATGAATGAGAATTGCCAGATATTATTATTATTATTATTACGTGCAAATACAGTGGCAGCAAAACATATTAAAGAGATAATTCACCAAAAAATGAAAATTATATCATAATTTTCTTACCCTCATGTCATTCCAAACCAGTAAAAAAAGAGTTTTGAAATTTGAAATTGAGAAATGTCTCAGTGTTTTTTGTTTTGTTTATAAAATGGAAGTCAGTGGTCACCAAAATGGTATGTAAAATATTTTATTTTCTGTTCCACAAAAGAAAGTCATTCAGGTTTGGAACAACAAACGATTCTGTCAAAGTTAATGATGACATTTTTGGGTAAAGCACAGGTGTCCAATCCTGCTCCTGGAGGGCCTCTGTCCTGCAGAGTTTAGCTCCAACCCCAATTAAACACACCTGAAAAAGCTAATCAAGGTCTTACTAGGCAAACTAGAAACTTCCAGGCAGATGTGCTGAGGCAAACTAGAGCTAAACTCTGTAGTACAATGACCCTCCAGGACAGAGTTTAGACACCTCTGGGGTAAACTATCCATTAGCCACACTTGATCACAAAAAATGCACCTGAATGAACATGAGTGGGACTGACGTCATTACAGTATATCCACCAAAGAACCCCGGACACCATTTGGTTAAAAATAACTGCAAGTTTTAGTTTTTTTGCAACAGACCTATATGCCTATATGACCTATATGCCCCTTGATGAGTTTCCTCTCCAACAGATTTGACAGAGCCCAGTGGGGGATTGCGGCCCATGTGGGGGATTGCGGTCCAAGACAGTGGCCTGTCAGAACTCTTTAATCGTGGGCCATTATACCCCAGCCTGTTGTCCTCATTCCTTGTGGCCCCTTGTCCTTCTAAACACTTATTAGTCATCTCCCTAAGACACGAGTCCCTTATACCAGCTGTAGAAAAATAAAAGTTTAAAGGAAAGAAAGCGGGAAGGGGTAGGGGAGGTGCTTACACTTTGCATCAGCTGCACTTGTTTTGCAGCTTGCAAGCGGGACTCTTAAACCCTTTATAGACGCGAAGACTGTTTGGGTTGACCACCCGTCATCATTTTGAAATTTCCACATATCTCATATGTGATATTTGTCAATTACACTTTTAAATGCTGCTGTTTTGTCTTTGAAAACAAGAAGTGGTGTATAAAGTACCTGAAAGCCATACTCAAGTAAAAGTACAGATATCTTACCAGAAAATGACTTTGGTTGAAGTTGAAGTCACCGTTTAGAATATTACTTGAGTAAAAGTCTTAAAGTATGGGATATTTATTGTACTTAAGTACGAAACGTATTTTTAAATCTTAAATGTACTTAAGTATTGAAAGTAAAAGTACAAGTAAGTGCAAAATGGAAAATAAGCAAATAAATAATATATATATACAAAAAGTTCATACACAGAGTTGCAAGATTGTGTTCAGTTTTAACTCTATCTTTCTTTTTGTATTTTTGGGTAAGAATAAAAAGCACTTCATCCGGTACTTAGTGTCTTTCATTCCAACATAAGAAAACATTTCTGGAATCTGCATCTGAAATAGCATTTAGATGTATTTACACTGTTTATGTATCTCAGAGGGGACATGAATGCATTTAAACTGCAGTTACAGATGCATCAATAGGCCTAATGTTTTGTTTTTAACATAAAACACTGAATACTGATATTTGAAATAATTTAAAACATAAAAAAATAGTAGAAATGTGAAATTAAAACCGCCAGTAGGTGACAGCAAGTGACTGTTAATGAGTGAGTCATTGAGATTCAACCGATTCATTCAAACGACTGATTCATTCAGAAACAAAGCATTCGACTGTGTAAATGAGTGAATCACTGAATCATTTATTCAACCGATTCGTTCAAAAAGCTCCATTGCTCAGAGACGCAAAACAGTGCTGTGATCTTTGTTTGGAACTATTTTCATTGGCAAAATTGAGCAAAAACAAGCAATATTATGTCTAAAATGTAAGTCACTTATTGCTTTATTGAACTTGTATAAAATTATTATTATATGCGTTCATGCTGATATCTGCAGAAAAACGGTACTCTTTGTGTGATATAGATTAAGTTAACTATATTAAATTATATAAAAAGCATACAGAAGCGTTTTTGCCATCTACAATTTAGAATGCCTTGAATTTTGAGTTTTAATGGACTAATAAATCAAGGTGGATGCACTCTGTGTGTGTGATCTGATGATATAGCCTACTTGATAATGTCAGATTGCACATCATTACAACAATACTTATCATATCGCAGACAATGCTGTATCGCACACCCCAGACTCGACTTGAGTGGAAAATGAATCGTCCGCGGTTGTGTGCGCACTTGTTTGCACATGAGCATGAGTCTAACTTGCAAGCGCCAGACCACTGATTCGTCAAACATGCTTTCCTGCAGTCCGTGTTCTTCAGACTTCTGACTATTTTGTAGTAAGTATCGAATATGCTTTGGGGAAATGTATCGGAGTAAAAGTATACATTTTAATTAGGAAATGTAGTGGAGTAAAAGCAGTGCCGTAACTTTGCTTTGAAAAGTGGTGGGGACACCGCGCAACCAGAGAATTTGGTGCTGAGGGGGTGCTAGATCATTGACAGAGGGAGCTGGGCAATTCAGGGCTCCAGACTCATTCTTCCCTTCTTCCCA
>NW_015505363.1:154798-184511 GCF_001515645.1 Sinocyclocheilus grahami
TGACAGCAAGTGACTGTTAATGAGTGAGTCATTGAGATTCAACCGATTCATTCAAACGACTGATTCATTCAGAAACAAAGCATTCGACTGTTTTAATGAGTGAATCACTGAATCATTTATTCAACCGATTCGTTCAAAAAGCTCCATTGCTCAGAGACGCAAAACAGTGCTGTGATCTTTGTTTGGAACTATTTTCATTGGCAAAATTGAGCAAAAACAAGCAATATTATGTCTAAAATGTAAGTCACTTATTGCTTTATTGAACTTGTATAAAATTATTATTATATGCGTTCATGCTGATATCTGCAGAAAAACGGTACTCTTTGTGTGATATAGATTAAGTTAACTATATTAAATTATATAAAAAGCATACAGAAGCGTTTTTGCCATCTACAATTTAGAATGCCTTGAATTTTGAGTTTTAATGGACTAATAAATCAAGGTGGATGCACTCTGTGTGTGTGATCTGATGATATAGCCTACTTGATAATGTCAGATTGCACATCATTACAACAATACTTATCATATCGCAGACAATGCTGTATCGCACACCCCAGACTCGACTTGAGTGGAAAATGAATCGTCCGCGGTTGTGTGCGCACTTGTTTGCACATGAGCATGAGTCTAACTTGCAAGCGCCAGACCACTGATTCGTCAAACATGCTTTCCTGCAGTCCGTGTTCTTCTGACTTCTGACTATTTTGTAGTAAGTATCGAATATGCTTTGGGGAAATGTATCGGAGTAAAAGTATACATTTTAATTAGGAAATGTAGTGGAGTAAAAGCAGTGCCGTAACTTTGCTTTGAAAAGTGGTGGGGACACCGCGCAACTCGTTTTGCTAGTTTTTTATTTAATAACCTAATTTACTTGGGGACTGGGTTTAGAGTTGGACAAACTTAATTTTGGCTTTTCGCGCCAGAGAATTTTGAATGCAGGTGCTGAGGGGGTGCTAGATCATTGACAGAGGGAGCTGGGCAATTCAGGGCTCCAGACTCATTCTTCCCACTGGTCGCTCTTTTGCGATTAACTTTCTCAGTTGGTTGCAACATGCTATTAATCAATGCATGCTGATGAACTTTTATCGGAGTTTACAGTTATATGGAAACAAAAGTAGTTAACATTCAACCCGTTCTTTTTCATCAGTAGTATTATTTAAAATGAAAACAAAACAAAAAAGAAAAGTCAAACTAAACTTGCTGCCGGTGACACTGCTTGCATGTTTTTTCCCCCACAAAAATACCAACATGTTCACCTTCTCTGGTTTAAGAAGCGGTCTTTTACTTTACTTCAGCGTGAAAACCATCAATAGTCGCATAATTTTTTCTGAGCGCACCTTCTGCAATTAATAGTAAATATAACCAAAACAGGTTATTATAATGTTTATATGAATAATAAAATAAATATAAGGAAAACTCGCCCACTCGATTTTGTAATATTCTTTAATTTTGTAGTCCGTATGAAAAGGTGTATTTCTATTAAAGGCACGTCCATGTGGAGATGGCGATCAGCATTGGCATTCGGCAACCTCATCTTTGCACCCTACACTGACTCAGAAAGCACTAGTTTAGTAATAAATAATTAAAATGTCTTCTTTTCCCCCGACACGTTCACAATCACTTTGCCGGTGCTTTGAGGCAATTGCTTTATGTGCGAGCTTGAGCGCGGAATAGGCTCTAGCCTAATACGTCTGCCTATAGCCTATATTCAAGTATGGTTGATATATTATTATATTAATCAATTTAATATAACGTGCGACTAGTTGACCAGAAACATCTTTAGGGCAGGCCTACTAGCACAAGGAAGCTCTCCATTTTTTAAATAAAATGCTATAGCCTAATGACATTACAAAAAGTGCGACAGCTGCAAATCACGTCGTTATTGCACTGCACGAGTTATGTATGCGTAAGGATTCAAATTTTGTTGTTTTTTTATCACCCTAATTAGATTATGAAGAATGATTTGTTGATCTTGTTTTCCCTTTAATACATACCTTCCGCAATATATTTTTCAATTACTTTCAAAAAGTGGTAGGGACAATATCGACCCTGGCATAAAGTGGTGGGGACATGTCCCACCTGTCCCATCCGCAAATTACGCCTATGAGTAAAAGTAAAAGTTGGCTGAAGTATAAAAACTCAAGTAATGTACAGATACTCCCAAAAAATACTTAAGTACTGTAACAAAGTATTATTGCTTCGTTACATTACACCACTGAAAACAAGTCATTTCTCTTAGTAATTCTTCAAAGTAAATATTTACAACTAATTGCCCATGCAGTCAACTACATGATGCTAGGATGTTGTGGATGGCTGTCAGGGTATGCTATGCAGTTGCTTGGGTGTTGCTATTAGGGTTGCAAAGGGGTGGACATTTTCCTGGAAAATTTCTGAAAACTTTCCATCATTTTTGGAAAGCATTTTTTTGGGAACTTTCAGAAAATGTTGTACATTTTTGGAAAGTTTCCAGAAATGTACCAAAAAAGTTCCACCCCTTTGCAACCCTAGTTGCTATGTAGTCACCAACCATTTATATCTTAAATATTTTATTATTATTATTTTGATAACAATAATAAAAAAATTGCTCAGTGTTTTTTCAGGTATCTTGGCTTGTTTAGACCTGTCATGAATAAATAAATATTACACTACAGCTGCCAGAAGTGGCAGCATGTCACTGTCTTAATGAGTGATTAATTGAATCATGCATTCAAACAATTAGTTCAAAATGTCTGATTTATTTAGAAACTAATCAAGTTACTGTCTTTATGAATGGATCATTGAATAATTGACTCACATTATTCATCCAAAAACAGAATCATTCAGAGCCGAAACACTGCAGTGTTGCTCTGAGATGCACAAATGTTCTGCTCTGGCTTTGTTTGGAACAACTTTAGTTGACGAAACAGAAAAAAAACAGACAATATTGTGTCTAAAATGTAAACCGAATATTGACTTCTTGTTCGTTGTACTGTTGTATACTACTTTAAAACAACAATTAAGGTATTATTATGGCTGCAACAACTAATCGATAAAATCGATAATGAAAATAATCGACAATGAATGTTAGGGGTTGGCGATATGACCAAAATTCTATTTCATGGTATGATAAATTTTATTTCACTATAATGATATACAGTCAAACCAAAATGTATTCAGACACCTTCAACATTTCACACATTATCACAGTTTATTCGCTGTAGTTTAGAAAATGGTAATAAAATATGATAAGAACTCGGAGTTAAACTGTGTCAGAACAAATTCATCTTGATAATGTCAGATAACAATTAAGGAAAACAATGTCAGGTCAAAGTGTCTGAATAATTTTTGGTCCCACATTTTTATAAATTATACTGGTAGTCCACTGTATGAAGAATTTTTGGGTATAATATGTCACAGTTTACTTTATTTTGCTATGCTCACTTACATGAATGAAATATAGTGTCCTGCACCCAAAATAGTAAAAAATATCAAAAATTATATCTGGTGTGTGAATAATTTTTGGTTTGACTGTATATCTCGATATAGCTATTTTTATTTTATTTTTGTTATTAAAAATAAGACAAAGAAGCAAATTACAAACACAATAGAACAAATAAATATGAAATAAAAATTTAATTTATACAGCTACAGTAGGCTAGGTTTATTTAACATGTAGTAAGAAATATTACAGAAACAGAATAAAGTGTATAAATAAAACACTGCATATTCTTTACTGTATCAATGAAACATGAACTGATTCTTATAAAAAATCCAGTGATTCATACAAGTGCAGTGAGTGATTAACATTAATAATGACAGACAGCAACAGGTAAATTAGACTGCTGTCCCTTTCAACTGCACGGATCCAATATACTGATACACATCCGGTTTTCACCCAACTGTTTACGTTTATTTAACACTAGGGATGGACAATACCACTTTTGTTTTTGATATGATACTGATACTGTTAAAGGCCAGTATTGTCTATACCGATTCGGATGCAATACTTCTAAACTGAACTTTTAAATTATGAAATTTATAAAAAATTTAAATAAAATAAATATTTAAATAAATTTATGAAATTATTAAATTACTAAGTGTAAAATGGGTAATGATACCCACTTAACTTTATATTTGAAATGCATTTTAACATTTAATAAGCCTTAATTGCAACTTATTAGATCACATTTTTGTTTACACATGGTTAAAATATGTTTACTGTAGTGGTAACCACGGAAATCTACAAATACTATAGTTGAACTACGGCCACTTTAGTAAAACCATGGTTCATTTTCATTAGGGACAGCCAGTGAAAAGCTGTTGCATGCATAAAATGCAATCTTTTTATTCTGACAGTGTATGATTTATATTAACATTACATAATAGAACATGATCAATATCAACTTAATTGCACAAACTATGTAGGCTACAATTTCAATTGGTTTATTGCGGTAACACTTTAGAATAGGGAACACATATTCACTATTAAAGCTGCAGTCCGTAAATTTTGCCTCTTTGTTGCCATCTGTTTGAAAACCTGCAATTGCAGCTGTGTGCGGAATTATCTTCCTTGCGTGGGTTGTGCTCCGGCACGGCTCAAGCGCGGATGAATCTAATGTTTTGAGGAGTATGTGTGTGTGGCAGTCAGTCACTGCACCGGCGTGGATACTTACTGTACTTCGTAATCACAGATTCTAGCCTACGTCTTGGAATATATGACTCAAATAAGAATTTTCACCAGATATTGTCATCTGAACAAGTAAGTAACAAGTCTGCCACTTTTGTTTTGACCAACTGAGGAAAAAAGCATAACAATAAATCGCGCTACCAATGGTGATTTAATCTAAATATCGGTTAGCTCACATCACATCAAACCATGCAAATGATTATTATTGTTATACTTTATTCTGAAATTATTCATGTTAACAACATCAGCATTGCTATGAGTATAGTGTGTATAGTGTCTATTAGCATGTAGATTTCAATTTCTGTACAGTCTAATCTCTAATTGTCATACCATTCAAATTGCATTTTAAGAAATTCTTTTAACCCAAAAAGCAAACTGCTCCCTTCAAACTGGTTGTCTTTAAAATACAAATCTTGTGTAATCCCAGGCTATCTGTAATCAGAAGCACATTTAAAACTGGAATATACTTTAATTTAATTCACATGTGTTTCATAAACACATAATCCTTTCTGGATTACAATCCGCCATCAAAATGGTACATTTAATTATACTAGCTGCTGTGAGAAAGGGCTATAAACGATCCGCCACCTGAAGGATCCTCACATGCGATAGTTTAGTAGCCGGGACAACTTCTTTATGTTTACAGACGTGACGGAATGACGCAGCAGCATGCTCGAATTTCCCGTGAAAACCTACCCGTACCACTCAAATTAGAAAACATTATTATAAGCTAACCGCTGTGAATCGGGCGGTTAGCGATAGTAAGGCGATAGTTTTGAACACTGGCTGGTTATGTACTTGCTAAAATATTGATTTTGGATCTTTTTTAACCAAAAAAGTTACGGACTGCAGATTTAACTAAGAGTTTTCCTCTAATAAACTCCTAATTTGCTGCTTATTAATAGCTAGTAAGGTAGTTGTTAAGTTTAAGTATTGGGTTGGGTTAAGGGATCTAGAACATGGTCATAGAGAAAAAGGCATTAATATGTGCCTATAAGTACTAATAAACAGCCAATATGCTAGTAAAATGCATGCTAGTAAGTTACTAGTTTTTGGACCTTAAAATAAAGTGTTACTGGTTTTTTTTCTGTTCTCTGATGAGCATTGTTCTGGGCTGCTGTTTCCAAAAGCATCAATGGTTTCTTATGATAGTTTTGGGAAATGCAGCCATGGTTGAATGTACTCAGATGTGAGTGAACGCTCTCTGTGATTAATTGGTTCTGTCTTGCAACATTTGCATGTATTCAGATGAGCAGGAAAATAGTTAAATCCTACACAATTATTCACTAACACATAGGGATGCACCGAAATGAAAATTCTTGTCCGAAGCCGAAACCGAACAAAATGAAACATTGGGCCGAAGACGGTTTTTCAAGTTTTTTCTCCATGTATTTTGCCTTTTTTTTTTTACCATTGCATAAATTTAATAGCAAAAATGTGCTTTTACAGTTTTGTCTTGCTTTTCAAAGTAAAAAAATCAATAAAAAAACAACAATTTAAAAATATTTAACACTGAACATTTTTAACATTCTAGCAGACATTATACCAACAAAGCACAATTTAACTTAAAATTAATAAGTTGTTTGTTGTTAATGTTTTTGGCCATCAGAGCCCCTTCTTCAATCTGGCATGTATTTTTTACTGTACAAATAAAGCAGCCTTGCTGAGCAGAAGAGACTTCTTTTAAAACATTAGAAAATATTACAGATCCCTATTTGAACACTATGTGTGAATGTTATAATAAATGTATTAACAGAGCTATTGTAATTATTATCGATATTATTGTCTTTTATTTTATTTTACAGAACAACAGTAAAATTACAATACTAACATTTATAAATGTTGATGGAGTTCTTGCTTTTTCTCAACTTTTAATTTGGCGGAAACGCGCAGGAAGACCGCAATGCTTCTTTTTGTTGACAACAGCAGATTTATAAATGAGTCTCATTACGAAAACGTCACATGTAACGCATTGTCACATGCCTTGTAAAAAAATAAAAATGAGACTGAGCAACTGACGAGTAACACTGTTTCAGTGCAGATTTTCCTTGCGCTTTGGACTTTGAACCCTGGTTAACAAGCAAACAGGGCCTCGAGTTAGAATACATGCAATTTGTGCATGTATTAGAAAACATGACGTTCTGCAGTTTATTTACTAATTGTTTAGGCCATTTCGCGATTTCAATCATCATACAGTAACCTGCAACAATCACCCCTTCCTCTTCTCATTGAAGACATGAGTTGCAGTACTAAACAGTTTCTCGCTGTCAGTGCTTGTAATGATTTTTGCGTTTTTCTCGTACAGTTTTAAATGCTTCCACACTGCTGGCATGTTTGTTGCATTATAAATAGTGAGTGCCTCTCACTCCATGCTGGTTGCTATTTGATCGCCTTACGTCATTATTCGGTACAATTTATTTGGTCTTTTCGCTTATTCTGCTATTTTCGGCCGCATAATTTTGGTTGCCAAACATTCGGTCCATCCCTACTAAAACAAGTTATTCGTCCAATTCAATGCATATTGTACGCATTAATTTTTTGTTAAACAATATCGCTGGTAAAAAACACACCTTAGTATCGATATTTTTTATTTGAATATCTATAGGTCTTCTTAGGTCCTAAAATCTGAACCTGACCCGAATCACTTCTTACCCAAACCCAACGTGCATTATTTATTTATTTATTTTTCAAAGAAAAACCTGACCTGAGACAGACCCGATGAAATTAGACCCGAGTCCGACCTGACCCGACTGCATTTATTTTCGAACCCGACTTGACCTGAACGTAAACGGCATTAACATGTGCACAGCCTGCAGCCCTGCAGTCAGTAAAGAAAAATCCCGGTGTCCTGCTTACTGATTTGGCCGCTTCTCCATTACTTTGATTTATTTAACATTTCTTTAATTTATTATTACTTTATATTATTGCCAGCCTGATGGATACAAGTTATTTTTGAGTTCAGCTTTCAATTGTGACCAGTGAATTGGAAAAAATAAACGTGATAGCTCGATAAAAATTTTAGCCTAATAAATCATGGATTCGCTAGTGTTGTCTGCTCTCCAATGTTATTTACCTCATCTCCGGCGAAGGGATTCTGCACACAAAAAATAAATCTATATTCTACATCTATAAGATGGATTTCTGTGTGCAAGGTTTCAAACGTAGGTTCCTTTTTCTACGTGTTTTTCTCAAAAATGCACTTAACACCAACACGCAAGTACATTATAGGGATCGGGTCTTATCGGGTCCATTTGGAAAAAAACACATTTGTGACCCGTGCTGGCAAAATTAGTCAGAATGCTCACGGCCTAATTTTGAGCTACTGGCAAAAATTAGTTAATTAAGCCCTCGTCTAGCTAGCTTTAATTACCTTTATTTGTACGTTTTCTGAGAGGAGTACCTTTTCTCCGCTCGCTTCTCATGCTGACTTTCATCCGAAGCGCGTGCAGTCGGATGAAAATATACCACGTGATAACTTTGTCTGACGTTCGCACATGAAGCATTGGTATTGATCCCTCTTTCAGAAGCAACCTTTGCACAACTCCAGCTCTGAATTGACCCTCGTTTGTGAGGCAGTCCAGCGTAAAATGATTAGCACAAACATATATGACTTTTCCGTTTTTTTTCCGAAGACATTTCCTTCGAAAATTAAATTTAACCACCGTGTCCTCAGCGGTTGTGGAGACTCCTATGCTCGTTGGTGCATCCCAACACACGCCACTTGTAATGCCTCTTTGGCGCTGACATTGTATCTCCAGCAGTTACAGCAAGAAAACAGTAATGGCGGACTGCTGCTTCTCACTCAGAGCTGTGTCTATGCTAATAGGGCAGAGAGCATCACAAATGGGAGGGACTTTTTCCCTTTGATGACGTCAACGTAGGGAGAAATCTGGAACTGCTCGTTTGGAGAGACCATTTATGATTTATTGGGATTATTAAAAAAATTGTGAATTTTTACAAATATAGTCTGGTTGTTTTCACACACTGCGGCCACACAACTGTGTTCAAAAGTTATAAAAGTGATAATAGGTCACCTTTAACTCTATCAAGTGCATCCCACTCTTTATTTTCTCATTCATGCATGTTTCCTTGTCACTCCGCCAGTCATGTCAAATTACAGCAGTGAATAAAGCATTTCCAAGGACGAAATGCATCTAAAAATAGCGGATGAAACAGAGTGAGCTGCTGCGGGAAAGATGCATGAACCAAGCTGCCCGAAACATGAGTATATTTTATTTTAAACTTCAAGCTAATACATTAGTGTAATGTTTAACACGGCTTGACCTGTCAGGCGCTTTGACAGATGCATGTGCTGTTTAATGTGTGAGATATGTTTAATCAGCGCATAAACTGCATTTTATGGTTATATACTTTTCTGTAAATTGTTACACGAATGTTTCTATTTTGCATGAAGGCTCATCCTGACAGTCTGCGTTAAATTTCAGACTTCACTGAACCCGGCGCTCGCGGCACGCATGCACGTCATACAGACTGAACATAGTAAAGAGGGAGAAAATTAATATTCAGCCAATAATATTAATTTTACTGATATATCTGTTATTGGACATTAAATTTAGGTTTAAAAGTCAACATGTAATTCAAGTATTTCATGATAGTAACTGTAAAGGGATAACAGTGAGTGATTGAATATTAATGTAAGCTGTTTCTTACATTTAAGTCAAGTCAAGTCACCTTTATCTATATAGCGCTTTTAACAATACAGATTGTGTCAAAGCAACTGAACCAAATTTACAGAATAAATTATGTATTATTCTACAGAATAAAGAAATGACAGTAACAGGTTACTGTGTTCAGAGTGAATGTGTGTGTCCCTGCAGAACATTCCTATAATCTGTTAACACTGAGTTTGTGTTTTTCTTTACTATCTTCATCATTATTATTTCCGTTTTAATATAGGGAGGTAAACTGTCCTTTGTCCAATTGTTTATTTAAACTGTCCATTTAAACTGTGCTTTATAACTCTTTTACACATAATGTATAGCATAGAGATATTCATATTCACCATACAGTATGTTTTCATAGCATTCAGTTGGCACATTTGTTTGAAAGATAGCATTGGGCAGGATGTGGAATAGCGTGTTTTGTCAATTAAAAAAAGAGGCTTTTTATACGATTAATTGAAAACTTAATTGCCCAACTAATAAATTATCAAAATTATGTCCTTCTATAAAGAAAAAAAAACAGGAGGGTTTTCCTTCTGGTTTTATCATCTATATGTAAATTCCAATCACTTGGAAGGTTAATTGCTCACCTCTCTGCAACAACCATAGAACAAATGAACGAGATTTGTGCCAAATTTCGTTCAAAACCCTAACCTACATAAAAGTGACAGTATAGTGATGCTTGACTTGGCAAAAACCACTAATGATATAAATATATTGGAGTATTGCTCGTGTGCATAAAGTCTTTGCTATCTGTCTACCAAGTTTGTGTCCATTCAGTGTTTGCCCGACCATGTGGAAAACAAACAATCCTTCAGCCACCTTTTGTGTGCTAATGGCCATTACAGTCAGCGATAAATGGTTCATGACACAAGTTATCTAGTCATCTTGTCCACCAGCCTTGTTTACAGAGATGGCAGCCTTTGAACCGTGCATGAATAGAATCATTGCTGAAGTGCATCTCTGGTTGAGAGGGCATTGGCAGAATGATACAGATACACTAGCTGTAAGTGTCGGATGGGGGATGCACACTAGTCTGAAGTGCTAGTAAACGAACGTAAAACAAACACAAGTCCAGTGTCTCACTCCCTCAGCTGCACCCTGGCCCCACCCTTGATCTCTTTTATTCCAGAACAAGGACCTCTTTTATTCCAGAACAAATGTCAGACCCTCAGTAGTACAGTGAGGAGCAACAAAGGGAATCAAAGCTGATGTGTATGAATGCCTGTGAGGTTCTGGCAAGGTTGGCAGGCTGCTGGAGTGTGCGGCCGCAGTCCGAAACAGATGGCAGATGAGGAGAAGGTGGAACAGACACCAGACCGGCCAAACACCCCCATGTTGTTGGAGGGTCCAGTTTGGTTTGGTCACAGGAGGTGGCAACTCTTCAGAGCGGGCAGTGGCCAGAGTCATTTCGTGTTATGGAGCACAGAGCTTGGGCTTGCGGCAAACCGAGCAGATGCTTGGCAGGGTCCACAAAGTTAATGAGGGGCACGCGCTGACTTGACATCATGTCAGGGAACTTTCAAACAAAAACAACATCAGAGAAGTTTGAAGGTGCTCAATTAGTTGGAACTAAGGTCCTTCTGTCCGTTGAATGGCGTCCAAGATTGGACCCTAATTGGACCTCATAATATTGGGGAAAAACAACTAGCAGGTTGATCATGATGCATTGGATGGGAATTGGGTTTTATATGCTATAACATTTTAATAAGTTCTGTGGACCAGTAGAAGCTAAAATAGCTGTTTGAAGAAGTAACACTATTGTTATATGATCAGTGTCAAAGGGAAGGTTCTAAGAAAAATGAATAGCAAAGACAAATAGCAATTATAATATTATTAAAATTTATGGGTAAATTGTCTTTTATGGTTTGTCAACTAGGATTTTATGCATATGTTGGATGTTATGTTAGCATAGATCAGGGTATCCTAAACATCAGCCAAACCCCTTTGACGTAAAACATTTACTTTAACGTATTTCAATAATTTAACGACACAATCACGTTCACAGATTCCTGTCACACGAGATGTAAGTAATCAGATAAAATATATAATCTTTTTTTTTAACTAAATGTTTTTATTTTAAAAAATGTGTCTATAATGTGATCATATAATGTGCCTGCCAATTTTATCGGCCGATATGAGCCTGTCGCAGATATATCGGCATCGGCATATATGCCACAGATATGCCACCGATATGAACATAAAACGCAGATACAATGCTTGTAAATGGTGTATTTATGTTGTTTGTCCAGCAGAGCCTGCTCCATTGTTTGCTACTGGCGATCTTAATGCATTAAAGCTTAAGTGTATGGAATACCATTGAACATTTGAATGGACATATCTCTGTAACGGTGCGGCGGATCCGCACCAAATTCGGGGGATCCCTTCAGCACAAGGAGCCCTCTCGAACGCTGAATTGAGTGTACGTCTCGAGGCCCCCTTTCGAATGAGACCACCCCCGTGTCGATAGCCTCCGGGGTCCGGGAGTTATGGCCGGTCAAAGCCGTAGTCGGCACCGACCTATCTGATGTTCCCGAGGGGCGGCGTTTGAGAGGGCTCCTCGAGCTGAGGGGATCCCCCGAATTCGGTGGAGATTTGCTGCCGTGTTTGCAAGGTAGTGACACCAGCCAACCCTTTCACTTAAGTGTTCAGGCAGCAGCATTCAAGCGGTGTCTTCACGGTAAGTTGCTAACTAGTTTGTGTGGTGGTGGCTTGAGTCTGTTGAATGGTGATTTAGCGCTACGCTGTCAACTAGTTGGTGAGACGCAATGCTATTAAGCAGTGGTTCTTAATCCTGTTCCTCGTGACCCCCTGCTCTGCACATTTTGTATGTTTCTCTTATAACTTTAGAGGTTTGTTCTATTCGACCGTATGTACCCTGAGAAGTGTACATCACAGGACATTCTGCCATGATTCCAGTTCGAAGGGAACGTACATGTTACATTCAAAGGGCATTAAAGTGCGCGAGACATTAATTAAAATTGTATTTATTTACAGAGGTATATTATGTCACACTTCTCTAGTAAGTTTCGTCTGTGTGTGAAGACGGTGGCTAGCATAAATCCGCCTGGATGTTCCGAAGTTAAATAAACTTCAACGCAATAAAGTTGAATAGAATTGAATTGAAATACAGTTGAATAAACTTAAACTTTACTGTTCAGTGCACTGATGTCAGACTCATTTTGGATAAGTTTATTGTTAAATTGTTAAATACCCTGCCTGCATTACATATCTTTGTCACATCATTATAAGTGTTTCAACACACAAATGGGAGTGTCCAAACTTTTGACTGGTACTGTACTATAATATACACGGCCTTTGATTTGCCTTTTTTTACTCCCTAATATCGGTATCGGCATCGGCCTTCAAAAACCCATATTGGTTGGGCTCTAAAATATATATATATATATATATAACATTTATATTATTTATTTTGTCAATTATAATATTTTGTCATTTATTGCGAACTGTGATATGGCAACTAACACTACAGCTTACAATATAAATATTTATACCATATTCTTTAAAATAACTTGAAATCTTCAAGGTTTTTTTTATTGAATTGGTGAAATACTTTAAACTTCTGTCCACAAAAATGATAGAACATTTTACATTTTAATAAAGTTGACTTGCATTCCCAAATGCATGTTAAGCTCAGCACTTGCAGTAAAACTATTTTAGTTTTATTTAGATGAATTGTGCAGCCCCATTTGTTTATTTTAATGTTACATTCAATTATGTATTAGTTTTTCATCAACTCATGAACCCCCTGCAGTCCCCCATGTTTGAGAAACCCTAAACTAGAGATTCTTAAATGCTTAACGTTTATCCCCAACAAACGACAAGTTTGCAAACCTGGCTGGACAGTGTTGGCCTGTGCTCCTTTTGCCCCCAAGTGCTCTTTTGAAACAGAGCTGTTCAGACAATAGAGGGATCTGTGCTGCAAATCAGGGGTGAATTGAATCGGGCAGCTTCAGTTGACTGCCTCTTCAGGTTCAGAGGCTGTGGATGCATTCAGTTATGGAGAGAGGCATTCCTTGCAGATCGTGTTTCCAGGTACGGAATGATTCCCACCCCACCTCCGCTACCTGCCACAGAGAACAGATGCAGGGATCTGTAGCCCCGTCCCAACAACCATTATAATAGCATGTAGACAGTTATGCAATATTTGCAAGTAAGATCACTGTAGAAAACATTTTACCTTTCAGAAACAATCGTGTCGCGCTCACAGGCCCAAGACTCCCCTCAAGAGAATGAATGCCCAAGTGCTGTCCTGGAAGCGAGCCTCCCGCATGGCGCTTCATAGGGATTTTGATTTATTCAGGACCTTGTACAGTACAGGTCAATGTGGCGGTACATGATGAGCTGGGCTTTTGTGCTAAGGACAGCTGTGTTAGCAAGGCTGCCTGCATTATGGCAGTTGTATTAATTCTTTTGTAAGAGATTGACATGAATGTTCGACAGTTGTATAGAATGCCACTTGAAGACATTCAAGTGTATGTTGAATATGTAATTAAATTTCAGTTTGAAAATGAGGGCAACATTTCATTATTCTCAACCTTGTCCATTCACAAAAACAAAGGCTTGTCTGATGGTGGGGCTAGTTTGAATAATTTTGACAGCTCCTTTTTATGGGCGTGTTGTCTCTGGGCTACCGAACAGATGACCATTGTTCACCAATTTCTGTCCTGGCCTTCGTATTGTCCTCTGACATATGAGTGGCATGCGACCCCCAATTGCAGACTCTATCCACACGCACAAACACACACTCACAAACGCAGCAAGGGTACAGCTGGCCAGAAAAGGCGCACTCCATGGGACCCCTCACCGTGGGGATCTCTGACATCATGTGTGTGTATGTGTGTGTGTGCGAGAGAGAGAGAGAGAGACTGTCCTTTTAGGGACATGCCACCTATGAGCCACCACAACCTGTTGATCACAGCCACTGAGCTAGAAGTAATCTGCCATAGCGCAGATCTGGAAATTATAATGACAATTTGAATTGTGTTGGGGCAAGCGGGGAACTTTGCCCTCTGAATTATTCTCTCTGTCTCTCACAGTGTGTGGTTGAGGTGGCTTAGAGTAAATGAATGTATACTGTAGTTCATAACAGGATTAAACCACCAGAATCTGGTTGGCATAAGGCATTATATTAACATCTCTGGAGAGACCAGCACGGTTTGGCATCTGTGTGATTGCGAGTCAGTGGATTGGCTTTTTAACAAACCGTCATGTAGTACTCTGAAATCTTTGTTGGGACACACATTCTTTTCAAATAATAAGGCAGAGATTTTTGTATATTTTATTGGAAGATGTTTTAAACAATTTAGCATTTTATTATTTTTTACTATCATTATTATTATTATTTGCAAGCACCATTTTTTAATGCAGCTTCAATAACATGTAATCATGTAAAAAAATAAACAATTGTAAAAATGCAATCAGCATTTAATCTAAAGAAAGAAAGAAAGTTGATGTATGCAGAATTCTTTTAGGTTCATCTGTTAAACATATTTCCATTTTGGTGCAACCTTCCTGCTTCCATTTCCTCACAAAATGCAAGCTTTGCGTGATTTTCTTTGCTATCATTCATTATGTGCCGGATTCAAAAATACTGTATTAATTAATGTCAATTATTGCTACAGTAGTTGCTAAAAGGACTTACTTAAAATGAGGCAAATTATGTATACATTGCAATTAATTTCTTTACAGTTTAGATGATGGTATTGGTGAATCATGATACCACAAAATATAAGAATCATTAAATAAATAAATACATAAACAAACAAACTACTCACAAGAGCCTGGGTGACATTGGGGTAGTCGTGGCCTAATGGTTAGAGAGTCAGACTCGTAACCAAAGGTTGCAGGTTCGAGCCTCTTACAGGCAGGGATTGTAAGTGGGGGGGGGAGTGAATGTACAGCACTCTCTCCCACCTTCAATACCACGACTGAGGTGCCCTTGAGCAAGGCACTGAACCCCCAACTACTACCCGGGGCGCCACAGCAAAAATGGCTCCGTGTGTGCACTTTGGATGGGTTAAATGCAGAGCACTAATTCCAAGTATGGGTCACCATACTTGGCCACATGTCACTTAACTCAATAGAAGGTGAAATATTTAAAGATGACCTCATATCATAACTTCGATAAAGAGGAAACAAAATATTTGTATTTGTGCTCACACTAACAATCACATTGGACAAATTTCAAGGAGGAAATGTAGCTGTTTTCATGACAACTGGCAGGTACAATTGTAAGACATGTTTTATCTCATATCTGAAGAATAAATGTTATGTCAATAAAGGTGGTTCCTCACAGTTTGCCACACATGCTCATTAAGAATTACCTCCAGCTTATGAATCTAAATGCTTATGTGTAAGTAAAGAGAGACAATGAGTTTAAAATATGAATTTCAAACAACTCTTAACAAACTTAAACTCCTAAACTTTTAACAACTTCATAATTCTAACTATAAGTGCTTGCCATCTGTCCTTTTGTGCATCCTGAACAGTGAAATATTTTAAGTCATGCTTGCTGAACAAATAAAGGCTGGGAAGGGGATACACTTTTTAAACAGTCAAAAGGATTTTCAGTAACGGCTGCAGGAAGTATGCAGACAGGAAAAAGTTAATTGGGTCATTCTACAAATGTGGTGATAAATTATTTTAACTCCAAATGTGTTAAAAAAGTTAAATAATTTAAATATTTTTAAATTCATAAAAACTATTTATTTGATTTATATGATATTATAATATGAATTAACAATATTATTTTTAACATCAATATTTTGTGATATTTTATAAACTTTCTGAGGCTGAAGGTTATAGAAAAAACTGAATTGGAAAAATTATTTAATGTCTTTAATGTCTTTCTTAAGAGTTTATACACGGTGTTATGTGTTGTTATGTGATTAAAATATTTTATTTTTTTTATGAAATTCTCTTCAAAATGTTTGCGAAATATCTAATAATATCTAATATGGAGATGAGCGATAGCATTTTTGTTTTTGTTATACTGATTCCTTATTTTACGTTCGGTGTAACTCCAAATAAAACACCTCCATTAGAGAATGTAAGCAAATTAAAAATTTAATTTATTTTTTAAATCCTAAATTATTTAGTATGAACATGCGTATTATTAAGAATAATAGTAATTAATATTTCTAATATTAATATTTAATTCATATTTATAATATTACGAATAATTTATTATTATTATTATTATTATTATTATTATTATTATTATTATTATTATTGTTATTATTATATGTAAATGTCACCACAACTATAGAATGACTTACTGTTATTGTTAAAAAAGCCTTGTTAAAATTAAGCTCCATAAAGGAAAACTTTCATATTGGGCTTTGCATGTTTAATGTTTTCTTATAAGTCAAGAGAAATTCATCTGTACATCCGGACACATCGCTAATCTGAGCTGCCAAGGGACCATTTCTTTGTGTCTACATGGTGTGGGTGAGTTTAGGTCAGGACCTTTGACCTGCAGTGTTTCCTGCTCTGGGTCACTGGTCCTCAGGATGCTCTTCTTTCAGATGCTGGGACGGATTTCTCTCATTCACTCATGCACTGCTGCTTTTTCTCGGTGAGCCAGCAGGAGGTCAACCGAGATCACAGTTAACCTAGTCTTACTTATTCCATAGGGCACTGCATGAGATATGGAAACAAATTTTATTGTATGTTGTGGAGTCATAGTAAGAGCCACAACCTAACAATCAGCCCAACCCCGTTCCCCCTTTTCACATCATATCCTATCCTCTCTAATATAAAAGTGCTTATAACAGCTAGTATATTACTACCGTTTATATGTTTTCTAAGGAAAATTAATAAATGCCTTTTAAACTTGCTGTATATATTCAACCATGTGATCTACAAGAATAATGTAATTAATTAGATCATAAATAATTATTGGTGAGGGTTCACCTCAGATGTTTTAACTTCCTCTCATGTGACACGTCCATAGCTGAACGGTAATTGACCAGTAGCAGGTGACGTGACCATATCTAATTCCATTCATTCTGTGGATTTATTCAGCCATGCAATATCATGCGCATGTCAAACATTAATTAAGCACACTTGAGGTATAGCTACTACATGAAACAAGTCATATGTTGCTTTAACTCTTATGTTCTGTTGAGAATTACTTTACCGTTTTTATATTTGTGGTCCTAGAGACCAAAATTATATAGTTATTGAAATAAATAATAAATATTAATTTTTTTTACTAAGTTCTTCTTATCTAAAAAAATCTATATGAAATATTGAATGACAGAAATTAACAAACATTTGTAAAGTTACAATTTTTATGTAGGACATTTGAAGTACGCTATGAAAGAAATTTTTTTAATGAGAAAAAGGAGCATGAAGGTCCAACCTGATATTTCAGTGTTAACCCTATAAAGCCCAACTGTATCATATTTGATACGTACATTTCTAAGGCCTCTAAATAATCAACATGATTAAAACTTGTTTGCTAAAAGAAAAAAAAAATGTATACACAATCTAATACATGCCTTCTGTCGTCTGATTGATAGTTAAAGGCCTTTTAGTATAATTCTAAAAATGAAAACATTCCAGGATTTTTCTCCATATAATGGACTTCAATAGTGGCCAATGGGCTGAAGGTCCAAATTGCAGCTTCAATGCAGCTTCAATGGGCACCACACGATCCCAGCCGAGGAATGTCTCGGTTACGTATGGTAACCCTCGTTCCCTGAAGGAGGGAACAGAGACGTCACGTCGGATGACCAGCGAAATTGGGATCTCGCTTATAGAGAGACCAATCTACTTCGAGTGTAAACTAAATGAGCCAATGCACATTGGCATGCGATTATTGCATCCAGCTGCCGCTGATCACAGCGTGAGTATAAATAGGCAGCAGATGCAGCACATATTCAGGTTTTCGCTGAGGAGCCGAGCCGGTGACCTGGCCGCTCAGCGGTGGTACAGGAGCTGTGGCGATGGGACGTGACATCTCCGTTCCCTCCTTCAGGGAACGAGGGTTACCAATACGTAACCGAGACGTTCCCTTTCAGTCGGTCACTCTCGACGTCACGTCGGATGACCGACGAAATTGGGATCCTACCAAAAGGCCACAGCTACTGCCCCTTCCAGTGTCCTGTGGAAGCCACCTGCGTCCCTACTTTTTGGTGTAGGCCAGGGCTTGCACAAGAGGACCAAGTACTGCTGCTATGGCACTACCCACTGAGTAAGACTGGATAACACTGGGAAAATGTACACGTTCTACTTGCAACAGGGACGTTACGGAAGCTCCAACCTTCCCGAAGGAGGTTTCGGAAGCAATACACATATGAACATTCCTTGGGTGCATATGGAAGAATGGAGGTGATTGTAACCCTCTTGGAATGGCAAAAGTCTGCCGGGGAAAGACGGGCTCGAGGCTATACCATGGACTTTACACATATGGGATCCACTTAGGCCTTACATATGGAACCCAGCCTTCTACTAGTTCTCGAGGATTCAACGAGTGAAGGCCTGGTGCCGGACGCTCCGCCATGTCTGGCTGCCGAGGGGATGGAGGAGCTCAACAGGGTCTACTATATGGACTCTCTGGAGTGGTTTTTGCAAGCCGACCCGAAGCCGGGGCCTCTCAGTGCTTCTACCCGTTTGAGGTGAGAACACAGGAGGATACCGGCTCCACACGAAGGCTATAGAATCTAGCTAACGTGTTAGGGGTCGCCCAGCCCGCAGCTCTACAGATATCCGCCAGCGAGGCGCCATGAGCCAGCGCCCAGGAGGATGCAACACTTCTAGTTGAGTGAGCTCGCAACCTGAACGGGCAGGGCACACTCTGTGCCTGATAAGCCAGGGTGATGGCATCCACTATCCAGTGGGCCATTCTCTGCTTAGAGACGGCATTCCCCTTCTGCCGGCCTCCGTGACAGACAAAGAGCTGGTCTGAGGTCCTGAAGCAAAGCTAGGGCTGGGTCTGCCTCCTCCAAGGGCAGCGCTTGGAGGTTCACCACCTGATCCCTGAAGGGAGTAGCGGGAACCTTGGGCACATAGCCAGGGCCTCAAGGTTACCTGGGAGTAAGCTGGCCCGAACTCTAAGCACGAATCGTTGACCGAACATGCGTGCAGGTCCCCTCCCCTCTTGATGGAGGCCAATGCCAGCTGGAGCAAAGTCTTCATCTAAAGAAATTTCAGCTCAACCGTCTGCAAAGGCTCAAATGTGCCCTGCTTTAGTCCCAAGAGGGTATAGAGGGGGGCCGTGGAGGAGTTAGCCTTCTCACCCCCTTAAGGAACCTGACGACCAGGTCATGCTTCCGGTGTAACTTGGACCCGGGAAGTGCCGCGTTGCAACGCCCACCTTGGGACTCGGCCATGGAGCCAGTGCTGCAGAGGTCTCATATGGAGCAGCCCCAGCGGCGTGACTGCCACAGGAGCAGGGCGGCGGCAGGGGGGGCCTCCCTCGGCGACGGCAGCAGCTGCACGCTGGGGCAGGATGTACCTGATGGCCTCAGTCTGCTTTGGTCGGCGGAGAACTGCTGGGCAAGTTCTCCACTGTGTCACCGAAAAAGCCGGCCTGGGACAAGGGGGCGTTCAAGAATCGTGTCTTGCCCTCTCGCACATGTCACCAGTCACAGCCAGAAATGGCGCTCCTGGATCACCATAGTGGACATCGCACAACCCAGAGACTGCGCCGTAACCTTCTTCGAACGTGGCGCGAGGTCCGCCGCAGTGCGGAGTTCTCTGCGAACTTCCGGGTCGTGACCACCCTCATGCAAGTCCCTCAGTGCCTTGGCCTTGTGCACTTGCTATCACGCAGTAGCGTGTAAGGCGGATAAATATTCCCCTTTTTTAGAGCTAATAAATAATAAAAACATTACATAAATGATTTTAGCAAATGGCTGCAATATAACAAAGAGTGAAAAATTTAAAGGGGTCTGAATACTTTCCGTACCCACTGTATACTCACGCTGTGATCAGCGGCAGCTGGATGCAATAATCGCATGCCAATGTGCATTGGCTCGTTTAGTTTACACTCGAAGTAGATTGGTCTCTCTACGTGACGTCGAGAGTGACCGACTGAAAGGGAACAGAGGTCTTATCTAGCGAAACACTCATTCATTTTCTGAACGATTGAGGAATGTTTTCCTCAAAAACCTTAACTTCTTTGCGACTGAAGACAGAAAGACATGAACATCTTGGATGACATGGAGGTGAGTAAATTATCAGGACATTCTTATTCTGGAAAGTGAACTAATCCTTTAAGAATTTCCTTTTATGTTTGTGCCATATTAATATTAGCAATTTCACCAAATTACATATTTGTGCTCAGTTTGGGCCTCTGAAAAAATGTAAGTGTTTTTTTTTCCTCCTTGAGTATGAGCTCCATATTCTCAATGCATCATACTATATCAGCCCTAAAAGCCTAATGTATCAAATATAATGCTCAGAAAAAAAACACATTAGCAAAGTTTTTTTCTAGATTTTTTTTTTCAAATGCTTCAATAAACTGTTCAATTTTAAAAAAAGTTATTTTTCTGACTATTATTTCATATATCATGCTTTACAAGGTTAAGTATATTTTTCTACCTTTTCTAAAGGCCTTGTGGTCTTCTAGAGTGAGGATTAAGCCTCTTGTAACAGAAGGCCTGCAACTTCACTGCCTTTTGCTGGCTTACACATGGATGCTTTTTTTTTTTTTTTGACGCCAACGGACAGCTGATGCATTTTGGATGATAAGGTGTATATCACACAGTTGCATTGTGAAGCTTGAAGTTCTCCTCCTACGCCTTTCATCTGGGATCATGGGGCTTGACTCTGGTATCTCTGGCCCAGCCCAGGCTGAGAAGAAGGGGTGGTCCATGATTATCAGGTTCTACACATGAACAGCTGGCCATGTGGACCACTTAACTCTGAACATGAGAGGGGTGGGATCTCGCCACCCTCTCAATTAGTCTCCTTTCATTTCCCTGTTACTTTTATGATTGGTCAGTGGGAAGAACATAATGTAGAAATGGGTAGGTATTACATGAAACAATACAACAGGAATCAAACAAATGGAGAAGAGCTCAAAGGATTCCCACATATGGCCATCACATATTTTTTTCTGTCTGTCTTTTAATAGGGTTTGACCTCTAGTTATACAACAACCTTTATCTTGGGAGGTTAACCCACCTCTTATTATATGTAGATGTGAGTTTTGGATCTTTTGCCGTTTGTTCACCATTGTGTTACGCATATGCTGCTTGAAAAAGGGTCAGTTAGCGATCACTGCCGTAAAAGCCTATGGAATCTGCTAATGCTGAGGCATTCACAAAGCATTGCTTTTCACCCCCAAGAGAACTTAAGTAAACAGCAGCTGACAGAAAGCTTTTCTCTCCAAAACAAAGCTTGACTTTGCCCATTTGTCACTCAGGTTCTTCTCTGGTTATTAGGAGGTTAATGTTCAAACTCAGAAAAAATATGGCAAAACAAGGTTACTATAAAATGTGATCAAAAGAGCTGTGTACATTAACCCTCAGCCTGAGCGAGCCTGGTGTGAAACGGTGGGATGCAGGCTCAGTTGAAGCCAATGTGTCCCATGTGAGGAGTTGCAAAGCCACGAAAGCTGTAGGTCTTTCAATCATTCACTACAGGAATGTCTTTCTTACAGCCGCTGTGCGGTTGTTAGAGCTTCACAGTTCTGTGTATTTCTCACCTGGCCAGTGAATTTGTGGATGAACAAACACTGGTTGAACCTTTCTCGCTCTGAGTTGCAGAAGCCCTTTGCACTTTAATCGGCCGTCTCCAAGTTAGTGAGAACAGAAAATCAACGTAAAGATCTTTTGATCTAAAGACCAACAGTATGCGTTAAAGCATGAAATTTGCATTGCTGACCAATATGAATTGTGCCTATGTATGAATTTCTTTACAAAACTAAAATAAAAATTATATGATCACTAAGTTATGGCAACTTGTGATTTTTTTAATGTACTGTAAAAACTCCAACTTGGAAATTGTTAACTCAGTTTAAAATTTTAAGTCAAGTGGACAGATTTTTTTAGCAAAATGATGAGTTTACACATAAAAACAAGTTAACGGGAATATTGACAACTATTTCGTCCAATGGAGAAAACGCAATATTTCGATTTCTCATTTGAGCAGTTAACTTCACATCACTGTGCATTAACATCTTCTGTGCACACTGTGCACACGGCTTCAGACATCAACAACGAAGTCAAAGGGAGTGGATGTTGCCTTGTCAAGGTAAGACTTTTCTAACTAGCTTTAATATAGAAAGTAAGGAAAATAAATTGCACAGTTTGGTTGTGAAATACAATTTTATGTTCCTAAAAGAATACATTTATACTAATCTATGTCAAAATCTGCCGGCTAGCGAGCTTCGTTTTTCAGTCACTCAGCTAGCATTTGAAAGGTATTGGTAAAAGATATATGGTTAGAAATAGAGTTAAAATGTTTGTGTCAATTAAACAAATATAGAATTATATGTTGTTTGCAGTAGTGATGGGCGGTATGCCCGTTTACCTGGTACACCAGTTTTTATTTTACTTTATTTTTCTTATACCGTCATACCGGTGCATATATGAAACAATTGCTGTATCTATTCAGTGGCCAAGAAAGTATATGATGACATCGCCTCTGTCACGAATCCGGTCCGTGGCCTTCCGGCCGATTGCCACCAGAGGTTGCTCTCCCATTACATTGACTCTCACACCACACAGACTGTTACACATCACCCTGGACTGCATTTCCCATCAACCATTGCACTGATTACACACACACAGCTGAATGCACTGATCACACACACAGCTGAATCCAATCAGACATGTTACATAAGCCACGGACTTCCGCTCTCTCACTGCCGAGTATTGTTCTGCGTTTAGCACTCCCCAAGTGTTAGCTGCTTTACCGAGCCAGTCCGTGTATCGGTTTAGACTCTAGTTTTGTTTAGCGTTTATCTCGCCTCTAGCGATAGCTACATTACTGAGCCATTCCTTTTTCTTAGTTTTGGTCTTCGTCTAGTCTTTCCGTGTTGCCTTGTTGTCTGTTTCCTAACCTTCTGCCTGTGTTTATTGGATTACCCCTCTTGGCAAGCCCTCTGGATATTGTTCGCCGATCGTAGACCCACGCTAGCCCAAGGAATATTCTTTGTCTTGCCTGTGCCATACCTGTTTGCTGTTGTTCGACCCTGCCTGTGTTTTTTGACCACGTCTCTTGTGAATAAAAGCTTGCACATGGATCCGCACGCCTCTCGTCTCGTCAACCCCGTTACAGCCTCGAAGAAACGTGCATCAATGAGAAAATAAAGTGCAGGACGTGCTCGATGTTAAACATGCTGATTGACACTCAGCCAAAGCGCACGCAGAAGGCTGCCTCTCACTGTACGATCACAAATTCAGTTCTTTTTAGCAGCTTAATGCTTTTAAACTGTCAATTACACACAAGGTTATGTCAAAATGCCCATCATGGTGAGTATTCATGTAAACAGTCAGTTATGTCTGGTCTGAAGTGAAAGTAAAAACTCAGGAGAAAAACCGCATGTGTATCACTAAATTTGATCCATGTATTAGCCTCATAAACATGCGGATATCTGTTCTGTTAATGTAAAAGAATACAAGCTAAGACAACACTCACTGATCTAGACTGAATAACTTCAGCAGCTTCTATAAGAATCAAATTTATTCCGTACAGTGAAGATATGCAGTATTTTTTTTTTTTTACATGCTTATTTAATGTATGTACTGTACCGTACCGGGCCGATTGATTAAACTTTATTACTTTATATGTATGTACTCCTGATAGTTTAATAAACCACTTTAAACCTATATAAAGGCCCCGTCTTACAAAAAAAAAAAAAAATATATATATATATATATATATATATTCTTATACTGTGAAACAAGACTCAAAAAACCTCCCAGTACTAGTTTGACACATTTTCATCAACTAAAATTTATATGAATGAATATCGACTAAATTCTAAGGACATTTTTTCCTCAAAAGACAACTGGTTGTAGAATTAATAGTTAGAATTATATTATTTTTTAATTTTATTTTTTATGTTTTAATCATTTAATGTTAGTATTTAGAAGAAATCTAAATTGTATGTTGCTTTTTACTGCAGGACATAGGGCCAGAGGATGTCCACACCAAGGGAATGAAGATGTTGCACCATCCACTCAAACCCAAAGGTAACTAGCTGAAGTACTAGAGAAGCAGATTGTGCTGGAAGATGTACATGACTTTACCACTGCTGTCTTTTTTGGCTTAATTTAGCACCCAAAAATGAAAATTCTGTCATTTACTCACTCTCATGTCGATTCAAACCCATAAGACATTTGTTCATCTTCAGAACACAAATGTGACCCTGAACCACAAAACCAGTCATAAGGGTAAATTTTTTTTAAATTGAAATTTATACATCATCTGAAAGCTGAATAAATAAGCTTTCCATTGATGCATGGTTTGTTAGTATAGGACAATATTTGGCAGAGATACTATTTGAAAATCTGAGGGTGCAAAAAAATTTAAATATTGAGAAAATCGCCTTTAAAGTTGTCCAAATGAAAGTTCTTAGCAATGCATATTACTAATCAAAAATTAAGATTTTTATATATTTACAGTAGGAAATTTACAAAATATCTTCATGGAACATGATCTTTACTTAATATCCTAATTATTTTTGGCATTAAAAAAAAATCAATAATTTTGACCTATACAATGCATGTTTGGCTATTGCTACAAATATACCCCAGCGACTTAAGACTGGTTTTGTGGTCCAGGGTCACAAATTAAGATATTTTTAATGAAACCTAAGAGATTTCTGTCCATCCACTAAAAGACTATTCACCTAAAACTGCTTCAAAACCTTCATAAAGAGATTGTATAATAAATCCACATGAATTGAAAGGTTTAATCGAAGTCTTCTGAAGAGACATGATCGCATTATATGACCAACAGATTTAGTTTAGGCTTTCACAAACATTGATCAGAGAACATACGTTGAGCACTTCAAATATGGTAAACAGAAGCTCAAGCATGAGAACTAATGAGGTTTATTTTCTCGCAAGTTATTCAATGCATTTGAGCTGCTGCAAGGACCAGTGAGGTTCATTCTTGCATATCAAGCAAGTATGATTGAACTTCTGTTTGTGTTCGCTAATAAATGTTTATGTGTGAATTAAAGCACACTCTAAAAAAGATGGTTATTTAAAGGTTTGTTACATTAAGTACATGTAGCATGTTTTATTTAGAACTGAGTTTAGGGTTTATTCCCACCTTTTTGTTTTTCAAATCTGTAAATGTCAAAGCACCTCATTACTGATTTTCTGGAGCTCAACCATCCAGCTACACAGACTGTCAACACATTCTCAACAGGTAATTTCTTTCTTAAAATGTCTATGAATTATAACTTTCAAATTGTAACTGGCTTCCTACCAATCATGTCTTTTTCTCTTTTCCAACTCTGTTCAGTTAAAGATGCTTCTCTCCTCTTCACAACTAAGTATCATAGATAATGAGTTTTTGATCCATTGTTCAATTTTTCTTAAGATTATTACTTGGGTTTATGCATAAACACAAAAGCTACATTAAAACTATCTCATAACTTTAAATCACTTGTTCTTTTTAATATTGTGAAGGGCTCACATACTGCCCATTTTTGCTTTTGGCCTTCATAAACAATTGTTTTTACATAAACAATTTAACACACTGTATCTCTAAATGCAGTTGTGTATTTCAGATGCATCACATCCACAACACTATAAAGGATCCTGAAGATGCAGCATCTCACTGGGACTTGGTCTTCATTACATCTCTTTACGTCTTTATATATTTATTCATGTTCAGTGGCAACTGTCATTTATTCATGTATTCAGCTAGTAACTGTTATAGCACTGTAATTTTTGCTACAATTTCACGTGTATATAAAAATAAAGTACCTAATTGAATATACATGCTGTTTTTTTGTGTGTGTGTGTGTCTGTAAAACCCTAATAGATATTATAAGACCAGGAAGATAAAAAACAATATTAATAGATAATATATATAAATTGTAATAATAATACTAATATTAATAATATAAATGTACTAATAATAAGAAGAATAAACTATTATCAAATCAAATAAACTATTATCTAAACCCTAAATTGTGCAGCCTTAAAATCACGTCTCCAGAAGACTTGGCTTAACCTGCTTGATTCAAATGGATTTATATTACTCTTTATGATCTCTTTATGAACGTTTTGAAATGTCAAAGTTTTGGTTGAACAGACTTTCAATAGTGGGCCAGAAATCTCTCAGATTTCATTTAAATATCTTCATTTGTGTTCTAAATATGAACAAAAGTCTTTCTTAAGGGTTTAGAATGACATGAGAGTGAGTAAATTATGACAGAATTTTCATTTTTGGTTGAATTGTTCCTTTAAGTGTTGTGTTAATAGTTAAAATAGTTTACTTATGGATCTAGCACATTTGTTGCATTATGGATGTGCCAAATGGAGCAAGATAGCAAGATGAAAGTACAAAGTGACAAAGTTTAGTTTCTTTTAAATTATATACAATGTTTGTTGTGACTTTTGATTTAAGACTTTGCTCATTGCTGTAGAATTTGAATATTTTTATTGTTACATTTTTCCTGGTACTTAAAAAATAATTTAAGAGCATTTTTGTTGTAAAAGTTGTTGCATGTCAATTATAATAAATGTAGACAAGAGTTTTTTTATTTTAATTTTAATTTTTTATCCTAGTTGAGTGGAGTAAAACTGCATCACATACCAAATTGTGTTTCTTTTAAATGTGCCATTTTGCTGAATGCCAATAAATACTTTCTGTAATGATGACAAAATCTTGTTTGTGTTGTATTTACAGTATGGTTTGTACTACGTGCATTTGTATTCTTAAATGATGTGAGGAGCATGCAAGTATATGGCTGAGAAGCAAAGTGATGCATTTAAATGGGAAAAAAGTAGTAGAGTCAACTTAAAATATTAAAGCAATCAGCTGCAAAGCTTTTTTGAGTTTACTGAACTTCAGGAATGCACAAGTTGTGCCAACTCATTTTTTTAAGTTTGACTGATAGTTCACTCAACTTAAACCAGTAGTTTTAATGAACTTTCATATACTGTATGTTTTGGCACAACTTCATCCACTGAAGTTGAATAAACTCAAAAATGCTTTGCAGCTGGTTGCTTTATTTTTTCTTTAAGTTACAGTACCTTGCAAAAGTTTCACATTTTGTTATGTTGCTGCCTTATGTTAAAATGCTTTAAATTACTTTTTCACCCCCACATCAATCTACACTCCATACACCATAATGACAAAATAAAAAACAGGTTTTTAACATTGCAAATTTGTTAAAAATAAAAAAAACTGAAATGATTCCATTGCATAAGTATTCATACCCTTATCTGGGATAGTTGAAATTTAGCTCAGGAGCATTCATATTGCTTGTAGATATGAATGTTGTACTACATTTCGAGTGAAGTTAACCTGTGGCAAATTCAATTGAATGGATATGATTTGGAAAAGCATACACTTCTCAATAAAAGGTCTAACAGCTGAAAATGCGTATCAGAACAAAAAACAAGCCCTGAGGTTAAAAGAACTGCCTGTAGAGCTCAAAAACAGGACTGCATCAAGCCACACATCTGGGGAAGAGTTCAGAAAAAAATTCTGCTACATTGAAGGTTTGCAGAAGCATGTAGTCTCCATTACTCTTAGTGGAAGAAGTTTGAAACAACCAGGACTCTTCCTATAGAGCTGGCCTCCTGGCCAAATTGAGCAATCGATGGAGAAGGGCTTTGGTTAGACTGGTGACCAAGAACCTGATGGCCACTCTAGTTGAGCTCTATGATCATATGTGGAGATAGGAGAAACCTATAGAAGGACAAACATCACTGCAACACTCCACCGATATGGTCTTTGACTGTGTGGCCAAACTCAATCCTCTCCTCAGTGAAGACACATGAAAAACACACTTGGAATTTGCAAGGGAAAAAAAAGCACCTAAAGAACCCTCAGATTGTGAGAAACAAGATTCTCTGGTCTGATGAACCGCAATTCCAAGCATCGTGTTTGAAGGAAACCAGGCACTGCTCATCACCTGCAGAGTAGCATCCCAAAAGTGTGCTGGTAGCAGCCTCATGCTGAGGGGCTGTTTTTCAGTGGCAGGGACTGAGGGACTCGTCAAGAGTAGAAGAAAAGCTCAATGCACCGAAATATTGAGATAGCCTTAATGAAACCCCAGTCCAGAGTATTCAGAACCTCAGACTGGGCAGATGGTTCACCTTCCAACAGGACAATGACCCTAAGCACACGGCAAGTGTGGTTTATAGACAACTATGTAAATGTCCTTGCAGTGGCCCAACCAGAGTCTGGGCTTGAACCCAATTAAACATATGACATTTATTCTATTTTAGTTTATTGAATTTTAAGTGAATATTTTAAAGCATTAAATATTCATTAATTCATTAATTCATCCATTCATTCACAATACATAATTCCCAAACATAATTCCATTTGTGTGTTTTCATAGTCTTGATGACTTGGGTGTATCCAAATGTTCGACTGGTCATGTAGTCGCGGAGTAAATGTGTGCAGCTTTAGTTTCTAGGAATCGTGTTTGGAAACATTCTTGAGGCTGTCAGCTGATGGAACTATAATTCAGATTTTTTTCCCCCCTGCTTTCATTGTATGATTATACATCAGGGAAAGAAACCTCATGTGGTCACTTGACATCAGTCTCTTTTGCCCACCTTCCTGTCTTTGATCATAACCCACAACTCAGGGGTGATGAATGGAGTGTTTTTCCTTCCAGGTTTCCTGACTCGCAGCTCCCCTTCAGAATGCTGTCAGTCAGAACCGCTGTGTCAGCCTGACGGTCATTCCCCTGTGATCGATACGGCCTGACCGCACAGCCTCTGATGCATTACCGCAAGAGTCTTTGTAGCCCTTCCAGTTGTAATGTAGACATTTACAAACAGAAAGAATAGGAACACTGCTGTCAGCTCACACTTGTTTGAGTAAATTATTCAAAATACTTAATTGAAACAGCAGCTTTTTAAACAGGTCAACCTTTTTAAGTTTCAGTGTCTCAGAGCATTGTTTTTCAGGGAATGTGTTCCATTATTAATCTTCCTGTGTGGTCTATAAAGGAAAGTGTCAATGTGTCACTCTATTAAAGCATGATTGAATTACATCTACATTTTGATTCATTTCAACATCTAAAGTTACCCAGTAAACCCTTTTCTCTTTGAATCAACATCCTCAAAGGTTATCCTTGTTTTTGTTTTATATTTATGTTTGTGTGTGTGTGTGTATATATATATATATATATATATATATATATATATATATATATATATATATATATATATATATATAT